>NW_026067911.1:7417100-7434586 GCF_014885135.2 Alexandromys fortis | reverse complement strand
GGGGAGGGGGAGGGAAAGGGGAGGCGGCAGTGGGGAAGAGACAGAAATCTTTAATAAATAAATAAATTAATTAATTAAAAAATAAAAAATAAATAAATAAATAGACTTAGTAATAATTTATTTTAAAGATTAATTGAGTGTAAGCAGTATGCCTAAAGAATAAGGTGTAACTCCTTGGTATTGCTGGGGAGGTAAATAGGTAAATAAAGTAAATAGGTCGTTAGGTATGAAGGGATGGGTTTGATGGCATAGGCAACAACAAGATGCCGGGAAAAAACAGAAAAGAATCTGAGACAATGTTGGAGACCAAGAAATGTCCAGTGGGGGCTGGAGAGATAGCTCAGTGTTGTAGGAGCTGTGGGCCTCTTCCCACAGCCCAGCTCCTGGCCGCCTGGCTAGCTTATACCCTGAAATAACAACACACAAACTGTATTCATTTAAACACTGCCTGGCCCATTTCTATTAATGTGTGTAGCACCGAGGTGCGCTTACGGGGAAGATTCTAGCCTACGTTCATCCTGGGTCAGAGCTTCATCTCGTCTGCCTCAGAGAGCAGCAGCCTGGCATCTGAGCTCACTTCCTCTTCCTCCCAGCATTCTGTTCTGTTTACTCCACCCACCTATGTTCTAACCTATGAGGGCCAAGCAGTTTCTTTATTTTTTAACCAATGACCTTCCTCCATCAGCTCAGTGATTGCTGCTCTTGCAGAGAACCAGAGTTCACTTCCTAGAACCCAAGTTAGATGGTTCACAACCTCCGGGCAGTGGTGGCACAAGCCTTTAATCCCAGCACTAACTGGGCAGAGTCATGTGAATCTCTGTGAGTTCTACGCCAGCCTGGTCTACTGACCTAGTTCCAGGACAGCTAGGGCTGTTACACAGAGAAACCCTGTCTTGAAAAATCAAAACCAAACGAATGGTTCATAACCTACTTCCCCTGCCTAGTTCCCACTACTCCAGGTTTCTACAACTTTCCAAAACAGTACTACTGGCTAGGAGTCAAGCTTTCAGAACATGAGCCTTATTGATTTTTCACATTCAAATTATAATGTATAATTATACCTGAGTGTAAATCAGTCCCAGGTAAAAAAAATGCAGAGGAAATTAAGACTATGATGCCTGGCCATCTAACCAAGACAGTTTCATTTTTCAGAAGCTAGATAGGGTTCTTGAATCAATCGATTTTAAGACTTTATTCCCTGTAAACATTTAATTCTAGTAGGGTTGTTTGTACTATGCCACACCAACAGTGGTGAGAAAGCATTCTTTGAGACACTAGGTCTATTTTGAAGACCGAATGAGAACCATTCAATTGAAACCAAACAATTCAAGACTAACTAAACCTGGTAAATTAATCATCTGGAAGACTGTCTGGCTTATGAAGTTCTGGTTTTTGATAAAGTGACCCAGACCTGGATTTAGCTGGTAAGAGCATAAGAGACACTATACAGGAAGCTGCTTGGAAGACTGCATCCCACACCCAAAGCTGGGCTTGATGTAAGAAGAAGGTGAAGACAAGATGCCTTCATTTTCAGTATGATGAAACATTAAAACCTGGTCCATCATTTTCTGTGGCTTTCTTATGCCTCGGACACTCTTCCATGCTCCTGAGAACACTGACGTTTTCCATCCTTTACCCAAGGAGAATGTGGCAGGCAGGAGCTGCCTTTGGAGGTGGGGTACCCGCCAAGGCCAGAAGCTAAGCTCTCATCTTGGTGCTACTGGAGGAGCCAAAGTCTTGGTGGGAGAACTTAGGTGACTGGGGGTGTGTCTTTGAAGAGAAGAATGGGACTCTGGCACCCCCCCTCTCTGCTTCTCATCTCTTGTGAGTACAGCAGCCTCCTGCGCTAAAGCGCTGTGGTGGTAGCCGGGCCAAGTGGTACTTAATCTCATGCTCCCTTCTTTGGAGCCTCTAATTAGCAAGGCGTGTTTGATAGGCTCTTCTCTCTGGTAACAATGACTCTGAATCCCGTGGCACAGGATTCTAACTGGGCTGGGCTGGGAACCAACTTCGCGAAGCAGGAAAGCTCCTCAAAGTCTCTCTCCAAATGCCTGGCACATTGCTGGCTTTTTATGTGTTACCTCTCAAATTCAAATGAACTCCTTTCCAACTAGTCTTTGTGCCAATTTTGATGAGACGTTGGATGTGACAGGGGAGCTGGAATATCTGTCCTGTGAGCAAATATTTGATCAGGATAAATGTTTCAGGACAGCCCCTCAGATTCAGTGTGGTTCATACTTAAGAAAGCACTGTCTGTGACATGTCACCAAGCAGGTAGCATTTGTCATCTCTCCATCTTCCCTAGTATGCAGTTGTAACCTAGAGCTGACCTATAGTCCTGTATCCCACTTCCTAACGATGCGCCACCAAGCAGGCTTCATTGGTCTTCCCTACATCTTTCCCAGTACACAGTTGTGATCGAGATCTGACCTATACTCCAGTCTCCTGTTCCCTAGATTTCAGGGCCACGGTGTAGATGCAGCTACACCAACTCCCTCTTTTGTTCTTATTCACTGTATTCCATTGACCTTAGGGTTGCAGCACGGCTGTCATTAGGTGGTGCACCCTATTCTAAAGCTCACTGTGTACCCACCGTCTGTTCCCTGTATTTCGTCAAATTATATTCCAGTTAGTGGTTGTGAGTGTTGGTGCACCCTGGAAGCCTCTGTGCTTCGCTGTAGGAGTAGAGATGTTTCCTGAGGGGAGTGGCAGACGGGCTAAGGTAGATTGCAATGTTAGGAAATAAACCCAGAGTCCTGCATCCACAGGGATTCTATGCACATGGCTGACCAGAAGCACCTCAGCAAAGGGGCAGAATGGCTTCTTGATTTAGTGTGAAGGAAGCCTAGGCTCTGAGGATCATGCATTATGACAAGAAAAGACCGGATGTCCCTCCCTGTAGGTTGAGTCAGGGGTATATTATTTTGTTTGCCATTTATGGGCAGGAAGATGTAATATACCTACTTATTTTTGGACCTAGTTAGTAGAATGTATCTCTCTCTCCTATTCCTTTTTCTTCTTTATTATTTTTCAAGACAGAATCTCATGTAACCAGTGCTGGCCTGAACTCATCTCTGCCCCAACCCCAGCTTCTTTGGGTGGAATTAAACATATGTAATCCACACCTAGCTCTCAAATATGTTTTTCAAAAGAAAAATTATGTATTTACCCCCAAATTCCAGTCTATTTTGCTTTTTTAATTAGTATTCTTGTATTTTTGGTCTACCTGCTGTTCAAACAGTCATCAGAAACTCCCTGCTGCCAGTCTGGGGCCCGGTAATCACACAGGACCAGGGCTGGAGCCCACCCCCCTTCTTCAGTCAATGGTTCCCTCTGTCTGAAACACTCAAAGGATATCTTCCTGCAGGTTGGATTGGGAGTTTGGTTCATCAAGATATTTGTGGACAGCAATCTTGTCTTACAGAATCCCTAATCCTTGTTAGAGTTTCAGCGGTCATCTGATCTGCCTCTGTGATGCTTGTCTGTGTCCATGGATCTATTCCCTCCTCAGTGACTGCTGAGTCGGAGTCCCACCGGGCCCACAGCTGTGTCTCATGTGACTTTTAACCAGTGAGGATCATTCATTCCTCTCCTGCCTTTTATTGTTTGCCATTTATGGGCAGCAAGATGTAATATACCTACTTATTCTTGGGCCTAGTCCATAGAATATATCCCAAATACTATTTAGAGGTGGGGATATTAAAACTTCATTTAATTATTTTAGTCTTTAAAATGGGTTACACCTACATAGCATGAAATACACTATTCTATAAGGAAATAATTTAAACCTCCGCACACAAACGCATTTAATAAATACTAAGGGATTGACAGCAAATTTGCTAACTATGGCCCCTAACATATGTTGTTTGTTGAGGCATAATGACTATTCATGGGATTATTTATAGGGGAAACTGAACCTATTAATAGCAAAATTATCTAAACAAAATTTAAGTTATGCAAAAAAGAGACACTTAGTAAAGAAGGGGTCCCTGGGAACTCAATGTTAATTTCTCAGAAAGCTAAATGTGTTTCTGTGTGTGCGGGCAGGCGGCTCTCTTCTTGAGACCTACAGAATAACTCGGCAGCTCTGGTAAGGGCTTGGTAGTCAAATCAAAGCCGAGGATAAACAAATGCAGGCTGTTCGCAGCCAGCAGGCTGCCGATCCACGAATTCTTCCGAAACATCGAGAGCTTTGATCCTATCACGGTTTCCCTTCGGCTTCAGAGTCCTCCTAAGCAGGATTTGGGCTTAAATTCTCCATTAACAACGTTCCAGCCCGTGTTCCCGCAACAGGACACGCTGTATCTTCGCTCTCACTCGTCACCATGTAATATGCCCCTGGTTCTCCGGTTATAATAGGTCAGTCCGCTCTGAGTACCGTTTCTCTTTAAATGTAGGTATTAGTCCAGATTTCTGCTGACAAACGACAGAAATTCAACCCAAGGGCTTCAGTAGGGGGAAAGGAGGCTCTATTGGATGTGACAACTGGACCGCAGAAAGAGCAGGATGGCTGAGCCCAGCCTCCCACTCAGCTTCCCTGGCTGCATCCTGTTTCTAACTGTGTGACCACTGGCCTCTGAGACAGGAGGTCTGTACATTCCTCTACCACAAGCTGAGTCACCATCTTCTAGCATCCCTTAAGGACTTGAGCGTCTCTAGAGGCACTGGCTGTCCCAACCCAAGGACGAAAGCGGTCACCTGACAGCTGAACAAGCCTGAGGCAGGCTTGCTTACCTGCCATGTTGCCCTCTAAGAAGCCATGGTCTTCCTTTCCTAACAGAACCAAAATTCACAAACCTTTATGCTGGCCTTCTGAAGGTGACAAGTCAGGTTACTTTATGAAACCAATGTTTACAGAATTGTAGGATGCACCCTTTAGGTAATTCCAGAGCATACCAGCATCCCAGGAATATGCCTTCCAAATGCGGGGCCCTCCTACTCATTCCCTTTTCTCAACTGCAAAAGCCACAACAGCTTGCTGAGTGCAAAGTGGGACTTCAGGGTCCTGTCACAGAGCCCCAGCCCATTCACACTCTCAATCAGGGTGTGAGCCCAGCCCATTCACACTCTGATCAGAGGGTGAGCCCAGCCCATTCACACTCTCAATCAGGGGTGGGCACAGCCCATTCACACTCTCAATCAGGGGTGAGCTCTTATTCTCTTGGTCTTGCTTCCACTTTATGACAATCATGACTAATTCACCATGAATACTTGTGTCCGCGTCACATGTCTTCCTGCCTTGACAGGACGTAGATGTTTTCGTCTTTCTTAACTGTACACCAACACGTCAAACTGCTGAGTCAGATGTCACCTCTATGTCTGACGTTTTGAGGAATGACCACATGCCATCTAAGCTCCCTGAGCTATTTTACCTCTGTACAGACAAAATGTGAATATTTTGACTTATTTAAACTATCGATAACATCTGTATCTAGCCATCTTTCTGTTCTAAGTGTCATGGTGGTTTGAAGGGACCACTTCCTTGTGCTTTTCGCCTGCATTTCTCCATAGTTAATGGTTTTTAATGAGCTTGTTAGTCACTGAATATATTCTGTGCAGAAACATCTCTCCTAATTTCTTTGCCCCTCATGCTGGGTTGTTTTATTTCTGTTATTGATCTGTAAGAGGACTTTATATATCAAGAACACCTGTCTCTTGTTGGATAGGTGTCTTGCAAGTATTTTCTCCCACCATTCTACACATTGTCTTTCATTTTCTTAATAGTATTGTATATTTGTTTTATGAAGCAGCCCAAGCTGGCCTTGACCTCCTGATGCTCCTGCCTCTACCTCCCAAACACTGGGATTACATGCCTAAATCACCATACTCAGCTTTGTACCCTTTGAAGCACAAAAGCTTCTAATTTTTATAAGACCCAACTTGTCTGGTTGGCTTTTCTTTTCTTTTTCATTAGTATCTTATCTTGGTACTTGTTGCCCAACCCAAGTCCACTAAGACTTGTGGTTGCTTACCGTGAGCTTTGTGGTTTAGCTTTACACCTGTGTTTGGCGGTCTGCTGGAGATGACTTTTGTACATGCCGTGTGGTCAGGGAGGTTCAGCATTATGAGGTGGACCCCTGGTTCTCTGTCACCGCTTGTTGTGAAGCTGTCCTTTCTCTCCGCAGTCCTTGTTTCTGGAATGGTTGTTTAGTTCCTCTATTGCTGTGATAAAAATACCATGACCAAAGGTAATTTACAGAAGAAAGTATTTATTTGGGCTTTTGGGGTCCATAGGGTTAAAGTCCTTGATGAAGGAGTGGAGGCATCAGACAGTGGAGCCAAGGCTGAAACCTCACATCTCCAACAAAGAACAGGAGGCAGAGAGAGCTAACTCAAAACAGTATGAGCCCTTTGATACCTCAAAGCCCACTGGCAGTCACACACTTCCTCCAGCAGGGCCACATCTCCTAATCCTCTCCAAAACAGCCACCAACTGGGGATGAAGTATTCAAATGCGCAATGCTTATGAGGGACATGTTATTCAAACTACCACAACTGTCAACTTCAACTTGACACTTAGAGCCATTTAGATTAAGATGAACCTCCGCAAATATCATCTGTAAAGAATCATCTTGATTGTTAGTTGGTGTGAGAAGACCCATCTTAATTGTGGGTGGGATCCTGAGCGGGAAATCCTGAGGAGGATCCTGGACCACGTAGAGTGGAGAAGGCAGAATAGGGAGGATGAGCTGAGCTCTAATATGTGTGCACGCTGCACTTGTTGCTTTTTCTCTGGCGGTGGATTCAGTGCAACCAGCTGCTCCCAGCTCCGCCTTGGCTTTCCCACCATGGCAGACTGTGCCTGCAGCTGTAAACCCTTCCTCCTCTGCACTGCTTTTCTCAACCTGTTTTACTATTGCAGAGAAAGGAACTAAGACAGAGACCTTGTCCAAGAGCAAGAGACCATGCCAACTCTCAGGTCTCTACGCTCTGTCTATATGCCTGTCTACCTGTCTGTCTTCCTGCCTGTGGTGCATTCAGAAATCATAGCGAGTCAGGGAAATACTATTTCTAAAATCTCATTCCTCGCTTTTAGGATTGGTTTTGTTATTCTGTGTATTTTGTCTTTTCCTTTAACCTTTAGGATCTTTTGTTTGAGAGAGGTTTCTTTCATTGAACCCACAGGCTAATACTCATTTAGGCGCCCTAACAACCTTATTATATTTATCATATGATGTGGAATTCCCCTCTGTATGCTATGAATATGTTTTATTACCATTGGCTATTAAAGAAGCTGTTTTGGCCAATGGCTCAATAGAGTAAAGCCAGGTGGGAAATCCGAACAGAGATATAGAGAGAAAATAGGCAGAATTGGAGAGACACCATGTAGCCCTGGAACCTTACTGGCAAACCACAGCCTTGTGACAATATACAGATTAATAGAAATGGGTTAATTTAAGATATAAGAGATAGGTAGAAATACACCTAAGCTATTGGTCAAACAGTGTTGTAAATAATATAATTTCTGTGTGATTATTCAGATCAGGGAGGCCAGGGCAAACAGTCTCCACCAATAATCATATATTTAAATCACTTGTAGTTTCTGTTAATGGTGGTCACAGTTTTGGGGGTACAAGTTCTGAACTGCTTCTTAACTTTATTTCTAAGTATTTTGTCTTTTTTGAAGCTACTTTCAGTATACCATTCTGGTGTCTTCTTCAATTTCTTTCTTCAAAGATTTAAAGTTCTTGTCATACAAGTCTTCCACTTGTTTGGTTAGAGTTACTCTGAGATATTTTATGCTATTTGTGGTTATTTAAAGGGTAATGTTTCTCTGATTTCTTTCTTAGCCCATTTATCATCTGTGTAAAGGTGGGCTACTGATTTTTTTTTTAGTTAATCTTGTACCCTGCTGCATTACTGAAAGTGTTTATGGGTTGTAGGAGTTCCTTGGTAGAAAATTTGGGGTTGTAACTATATCATCAGCAAATAGTCAGAGTTTGACTTCTTCTTTTTTGATTTGTATTCCCTTGATCTGTTTCTGTAAATGTCCCTGGTCTGGATCTGCTCTTGCAGAGGTCATTGGCTTGGGGTTGGCCCTGCAAAGGTCTCTGGCTCTGATCTACTCCCTTGGAAGTCCAAGACTTTGGAACACCTGGACCCGCAGAGGTGTCCTGGCTCAGGTCTACTCCCTCGAAGGTCCCAGATCAAGGCTGGACCTGCAGAGGTCTCTGACTTTGGCCCTCTTGCTCAGCAGTTGCTCTCCTGTACCTGCTCCTGTAGAGTTCCCTGTCTCAGGTCTGTTTTGGCCCAGGGTTGTAGCTCAGTCCTGTCTCTGCAAATATCCCTGGTCTGGGTCCACTCCTGCTCCCATGGAGCTCGCAGCCTCAGGCCTACTCTGTCATAGGTTTCTGGCCCAGTCCTGATTCAGCAAATGTCTCTGGTCTGGATCTACTCCTGGTCCTGTGTAGTTCACTGTCCTGGGCCCACTAGGGCCCAGGTTGCTGGCTCAGTCCTGCTCTTGTAGTGTTTGCTGCCTCAGGCCTGCTTTGGCCTAGGCCACTATTTCAGTCCTGCTTTTGTGGAGTTCACTGCCTCAGATCTGTTCTGGCCTGGGTTGCTGGCTCAGTCCTCCCTTTGTTGATTTTTGATGAAAATATTTTATCGCAGCCACTAGAACAATGTGTTTGTTTGGTTTGGATAGTAGATTTATAATGTGCTCATAGATAGAATCAGAAAATATTCCCCCTTTCTTTTTTAAAAATAAATTTTTGAAGGAGGATTTTATTTTAGATCTTCTTTAAAGATTTTTTCTAGAACTCATCAATGAAATCTTCTGATCCATGCCTGTATGTTGTTTTGTGTATGTGTGTATGTATATGAGTGGTATGTGTATGAACTTTGTATATGTATATACATGAGCTCATATGCCTGTGGAGGCCTGAAGTTGATGTCTGAAATCTTTCTAAATTTATTCTTCCATCTTATTCCTTGAGATAGTTCTTAGTCAAACCCAGAGATCCTGAAAGAGCTTGTCTTGATAGTCAACTTGTTCCAAGGACCTCGTCATATCTCTGCCTTCTGAGACTAGGATTTGAAGCAGGCTTCCACACCCAACCAGCACAATGTGGTTCTGAGGATCCAGATGCTGGTCTTTTTGCTTACACAGCAAGCTCTTTAACCCCTGGGCCACCTTCCAGCCCCCATGTGAAGTTGTTTATAAATGATATAAAAGAACACCATGGATAGGTAACTGTGTGCTGAAATGCAACAAATGTCCCCAAATTCCTAGAGATGTGCAACAGTAATCCCCAAAAGATCTTTAGACAGGAGTCATAAGAACCTGTCACCTTTATCATTCATGAGTATACCTGAAAATTCTAGGGACAGCATTTTGCTTGGGTTTCTTGTTATAGCTTCAATTTGTTTGCTGAAAGTCTTGATTAGGTAAGACATTATGTATGTATTTCCTATAGCTTTTTACATACTTTTTTTTCTTAATTCACTGAGCATGCTTAAGATGGATGTGTGATTTGTGTAGTAAATCCATGTCTTCCTGTCCTCTGATAAGGTTGCTGCCAGCTTCTTATTACTTTGTCCACATATGAGTCATGCATTCTCATTTCTTTGGATTCTTGAGATCTTTGGTGAATACTCAGAGCATAGGCTTCTCCTTGTTATTTTCATTTGCTGTTGTTGCAGTGCCTGTTGTCACAGCTGTTGGCTTAATGCCTTTCCTGAATGTCTTTCACTTTCTCATCTTTGTTCTATGGTCTCAGTCCTGAAGCCACTGTGTAGGTAGCTCAATGGCCAGCTGGTGATGTCACAGTGATTTTTTCCAGAAGGCTTCAGTAGGCAAAGCTCACCTTTTCTGAGAGGCTCTTTGCATGTTGGGGCATGGTGTCCACACCCAGTCACTGTTTTCAACTCTGCCTTGACCTTCAGTTCTTTCTCAGGGCGGAGTCTTGAGTGAGCCAGGCTGAGGGCTTTGAGCCTTCTTTATCTTGCCCCAGGATGTGCACAGTCTCTGCATACTTTCAGCTATCAACTTCCCTACAAGCTTCATTCCCATTCCACAGCTTTTGTTCTGGGTCTTCAGCCAGCATGCGATTTATCCCTGTCATTGCCGCCATGTCTAGCAATTGCAATAACGAATGACTGAAGCTGATTACTCCAACAAATGCTACCAGAATAAAGATCCAGGTCAATTGTTGGCAAAATCTCAATGAGGTCATTTAAGGACCTACCAGATAGGCAGCCAATAACAGCTTGCTGGAAATAAGTCTTTGAAGGATCTTTCTTTCATTCTTTCCCTCCAGTGGCAGGCTATTGGCTCTCAAGATTATCCCTCAAATATGGAGAGGGGTGATAAAGTAAGGTAAAATGCTTATAGGCTGGCTCTTCATGGAAGTTTATAATTGTACTAGTACTTAATATACTCTAGCACAGCCACAAGCATTTCGTTTATTTATATAGTCACATAAGTATTAATTTTGGACAGTATTTTGATTCATTATCATTAATTGTTACCTTGACACAACCTAGAATCACTTGAGAACAGAGTTTCCATAGGAATTATAGACACTGGGTTGGCCTATGGACGTGTCTGTGGGGGATTGTCTTAATTCACTTGATTGACATGGGGACACCCAGCCCACTGTGGGCAGTGGTATTCCCTAAGCAGGAGATTCTGGGCTATGAAAGTAGAGAATTGGATCTGAGGACAAGCATTCATTCCTCTCTGTTTTGACTGTGGATATGATGTGACTAGCTCTTTGAAATCCCTGCTTTGAATTACCAAGTGATGGGCTTTGAATTATAAGCCACATAAATTCCTTTCTGACCTATCGTGCTTTTTGTTGGGGCATTTTCATCACAGCAACAGAAATGAAGCCAGGACAGTGGTCTTGTTTCTTTCATTGGGTACCGGATGCCTTAAGGCTTTTGCTCTGTACTTCCCACTGATAAATCTTGTGTTAATACTTGGAACTTTTGTTTCCCTGTGTACTTATAGCCATGGGTATCTTAACTGGTATGTTCCTCTGATAGTGATCTCAGGTGTGTGTGTGTGTGTGTGTGTGTGTGTGTGTGTGTGTGTGTAGACAGAGTCTCACTATGCAGTGTTGGCTGCCCTGAAACTCACTATATATACCACGCTGGCCTTAATTCACAGAGATACACCTCCTTCTGCCATCTACGTACTGAGATTAAAGGCATGAACCACTTAGTTGGCAATATCCAGTTTCAAAAAGCCAGTTCCTATTTCAGAAGTTCCCCCAGATAAATCTGACTGGCAGAATCTGAATCCTCCTATCTGATACAATGGCTAGTGTGAAATCAAGAAGCCCTTTGATTGCTCCAACCAGGTGATTGGAAGGAAGATGTAGGGTGAGTCAGAAAATTCTACCTGGTCTACACAATGAAGTCACAGAGGAAGAGATTTCCCCCAGTGGATGCGGTACCTGCATCCACTCTAATCGTGGTCTAGGAACAGACATTCACAGAAAGTATGCCATTGTCCAAGAAGACAGCATCAGTAGAGAGTACAGGCATCCCTCCGGCTCTGGTTCTTCCTCCCACACACTCCACAGTTCTTGTTATAACTAACTTTGCAAACCCAAACTGCACTAGAACTTCACAAACCTTTAGCTCATCGTATCTGCATCATTCTGCTTCTGACGGGTGGAGGACGTTAGAAAATTACGAGGAGAATGGCTTCCCAGCCACCACAGAGTGCACACATGTGACTCTTCCTGGGCAATGGAAATGATGCCAAATGCCTAGCACACCGCACAAATGCAAAGACATTAACAACCAAGACAGATCTTTTGTTATTGTTTAGAAAGTCTGATAAAATTATATTCATGGCTGCATTTTAATCAAGTTTCTATTTTCTTTCTGAATGTTACCATAATTTCAAAGCTGAGATGGTGATTGTAAATTTTAAATTTTTATTTTGCTTTTAGGGAAAGGCCTTTTTACTCAATGAATGGATTTTGATGAAAATGGCTTTCAGAAATAATTGTAAAAGTTGCATTCTTATACATAGTCATAAGCCAGCCTTTTAAATTTTAATGCAGGCTTTCCTTCAACCCATCTGCCTAGCTCAAAATGCTACTCACAATCCAAACAATCATGCCATTAATTAAAACAGGACAGTGTTCTTGACATAAACAATGAATGCAGAAATATTCCAAACAAAACACAGAATGCTATCTGATGTCTTTTGTGGTCTAGCCCTATTTAGGCTAAGGGCAGAATTTAAAATGGCTGGATCTCCAACAACAGCAGTGAGGGAGTCATTCCAAGTCTCCCTTTCCTGTGTATAAATAAATATTTCATGAATTTGGAGCGTCGGAAATTCAATCTCATTCTATATCCTGTCCTTTGGAGTCACTGCCTGGACAAGCTCAAGAGCCACAGGAATACAGGACAGACTAAGGGTACTGCGTACAGTCACCTCTTGTGTACCTCGTTTCCCGTCCCACCAGAAGGCAGGCAGGTCTTCGTAGGTCTTTGATAATTGTTCAACCAGACAAACTATCACACTTATAGATTATTATTATGGCCTAGACATGGTCTGGCCAACTATTTTGCTGTCCATTTGACTCGAGAGTCACTCTGGAATCCCCCTGAAATTCCAAGATGAAGGCCGTTGTGGGTTTTATGGAAAGTTCATTTACATGACTTGAGCACAGCTGAGCAACACACAGGACCTTAGAAATGGAAAAGTCTAAAGGGCATGTATGTGACCCCTCGCAGAGAAAGCGTGTGCTGTATAGACACCCCCTCCATGTTGGTGGAAGCTTCTGAGGCTCAGGGAGTAGCGAATCCTCACATGCCTGCAAAGGCAGAGCTTCTCGAAAGGTCCCTCCCTTTCCAGGAGCGGTAAGAAGAACAGGGAGCTTCTGGGGTGAGCTTGTGAGCCATTGCCTGGGTCAGAGCAGGCCTTCCAGGGATGCTGCAGCTTCTGGAGCTACCCCAAGCTGCAGCAAGGCGAGTCTCATTCATACTCCTGCTAGTCGGGACTTTGGTTTGCTGTGGTTTCGCTTTCTGGAGTGTATAGGAGTGTGTGTGTGTGTGTGTGTGTGTGTGTGTGTGTGTGTGTGTGTGTGTACAAGTACATCTTCCCAGGAAAATTCTGACAAACATATTGTGCTGCCTGAACTAATGCAGATTTTTCTTTTTTAATACATACGTGGTCTATACACATGGTAATAAAACCCCCAGTATTTTCTGCATACTGTTTATCATAAATAGCCTTCACCCTGGGCCCTACGTTTTGCTAAGGAGATTAACTACTATTTGAAAGTAAGGGATGGGAATGGTGGGGGACTCCCGAGAAGTCACACTACATTAATCAAAAACAGATAGTGAGAAAGACTAGCCTGGGGCATAGAAGATTCATCCGAAACAAGATAGCTGCACTCCTGGTTTCAAATATGCGAAAGATAGCTAGGTAGAAGACAACGACTTGCTGCATTCGAGAGTTTTATAGGGCAGATCAATAAATGGTTTAATGGAATATATAGCATTAGAATTTACCACAGTAAGGAAGAAACTGTCATGCTTGCATGCATGTATTTGTGTGTGTGCATATGCGCTTGTGTATTTGTGTGTGTGTGTGTTCGTGCATGTGTGGGCTTGTGTATGTGCAGGCCAGGAGTTGATATCAGATGTCTTCCTGTCTCTCCTCACTATACTTTTTCAAGCAGGGTCTCTCACCAAACCTAGAGTTTGATGATTTGGCTAAATGCCTGATAAGCCAGTCTGCAGGATCCTTCCATCTCTACCTCTCGTTGCTGGAATTAGAGACATGTACATGCCACTGGGCCTGACTTTTCCGTGAGTGCTGGGAAACCAAATTGAAGTCCCATGCTTGTATGGCAAACACCTTACCCTCTGAGCTATGTCCCCAGATCCCTGGCATGTTTAGTCAAACTTTATCTTTTCCTTTTTATTTTTGTCATGGTCACTAGACTGAGATTCTGGGATAACTAGACATAGATAGAAACATTTTCTCACCTCAACACTGAGGGACTCACCAACATCAGTAGGCAACCAACTAGAGAAAATCACACAATGCTCATTAGACAGATTTTTGTGCACTCTTCCTTACAGTATAGGCCTATTTCCCTTGAGTCTGCCCATGTCCCCAATTCCTCCTGTGTCAACTAATTACCTTACCTGAAACCTTATGCTACACTTTCCTTTTCCATTTTATCATATTGGAAACCAAAATTTAAGATGAATTATGGCAGACAAATGCATTCACCATGCCATTAATGAAAGTAAAATCCCTTACTGCAAATTTTGGTGAAGTGGAGAGTTCAAGTCAGAATATTTGAAAATATTTCTTCCTATCTTATTTGGCATTAAAACAGCATTTCTGCTACATTAGACTCCCAAACCCAACTGAAAAATCTCACTGGCCACTTCTCCATTTTCTTCTGCTTTGCTAATGCCCTAGGTTCGAAAGCAGCACTGTCTGTTGGTTTCATGATAGGAAGAGCGTCCAATAAATAGCACGAATTAGTGGTGGTTGTTTCTAGGAGGCAGTTACAATCTAGTGCTATTTTCTTTTCAGTAAACATGTATACTTTTCAGTTTTTTCACTTTGACAACATATAATTAGGAAATATAATAATTGCTTTAGGGTCTTTTGCTAGTTTGTTTGTGGGGAGTGGGGCTTAGTGAGTCTACATACACCATGTGCATGTACGAACCCAGGTAACTCAGACAAAGGCATTGAACCTATTGAAACTGGAGTTATGGATAGTGGTGAGCCACCATGTGGGTGCTGGAAACTGAACCCAAGTCCTCTGCAAGACCAGGTGTTTTCTAATTACTGAGCCCTCTCTCCTGCCCCAGGGGGAAAATATAACAACTTTTAATGAAGAAACTAAGGTCACGAATATTCCTCACACCATAGCTGTTTTTACTATCATGTGAATAGTTACATTCTGAAGAATGTTCAAACTATGTGTATATTCTACTTTACGCTGCTGGCCCCAAGCTCAGCTATCCCACGTCTATACCACTAACTATACTATGAGAACCCTTTGCATTCATGGAATTCCACCGTCCTCAGAGGAATATTGAAAATTGCGGGACACACAGTTTAGCCCATGAGAAAAATGTCCCAATTACTCCCTTCACTGGCCTTAAGACAAACAGGTTATAGGGGCGTGTGCTTGCTCCTGCAGACTCAGGGACTCTCCGGACACCTGTGTTCTGGACAGAGAGCTCCTTTGTCTACGCGTGTCTGTGGAGTGCTAGCAGATGGGAGCCCTGCTCACCACACTGCCCTGCCCCCCTTCTCCAGGAAGCCTGTGACAGGGGTTGTCATGGGAGCTCCTTCCGCTGCTAAGATACCAGCCCATTGGGGGCGTGGTCTCTCTCTCTCTCTCTCTCTCTCTCTCTCTCTCTCTCTCTCTCTCTCTCTCTCTCTCTCAAAAGGCTGCCAAGGCCCTCCCCTAGCTCTCTGGCTTCCGGCTCTGCTTCTTGCAACTAGGTTCCCTTCCTGATTGCGCATAAGGCTGTTGTCTGGGACGGTGATCTGTAAGTTTTTCCCCCTTAAATAAATAACCATTCTATTAATCATAATCCCAAACTGGTGTGGGATTGTCTTTGACTTACGCCTTCAAGAGGTGAATCTTTCAATGAGGTCCACGCGTCCGTGCATGTCTTAAAATATTCTGGAGAATTTTCTGCCTTTTCAAACCAAACTAGAGAAGGGTCACGGACAGTCTTAAAAATGACCCGAAAAGTCGCTAAACGGTAGGTCGTTTCCAATCAGCACAAGGCACGAAGCAGAATGGATTTCTCAAAAGGTGGCAAAGCGGAGAAAGGATGACGCAAGTCTTTGCTTCCTTACTCCATTACTTTAACGTCCCCGTGTGTGCCTGCACACCTGTGTGTGTGCGCACGCGTGCGTGCGTGCGTGCGTGCCTGTGTCGGGGGAGAGCTACGGAGGGATGTGATTCTGGTGAAGGGGCCAGTGTCAAGTCAGGATGTTCCTCAGAGGCGGTCATCTCATAAGTGACCATAGTCAGTCAGCAATGGGCAATGGGCCTGACTGTAGGCACTATGGCTGATGGTGCCATGTGATTCTGAGTTCTGGTGTGAAATTGTTTTTTTTTTTTTTTAATCTCAATAAAAGAAAAATTTAAAAACATTTTTGAAAATTTCACCTACACCATTCCCACTCCTCCCCCTTCCAGCTCCTCCAGTGGTCCCCCACCTCTCTCAACCTCATGACTTACACACATGCATACACGCACGCACGCACGCACACACGCACATGCCCGCACACACACACCTCTTAGACTGAATCAATAAGTCGCCCTATATATACATGTGTTTAGGGGTGAACACTGGGATTGGGCTTTCATCCCTGAAGAAAACCGGCATCCCCTCCCTTCACGGAACTTAGCTACCTAGATTTTCATGGAGGTGTGGGGCCTTGTACACATTGCCCCATCCATGGCGACGTGTTGACTGGTGGGATCTTCGCAGGTCTTATTTAGATAGCCACACTGTTGGGATTTCACGGGCGCAGCTTCCCTGCCGTGTATAGGAGACACCACTCAGCAACAGATGTCCCTTTGCTCTCACTCTCCCACCCTCTCGTCCTCCATGCTCAGGTAGAGAGACTGTGCGGCAGGTTTGCTTCTGGCCAGCCCACGGCTGCTTATTTCTGTATCGGACCATTTGTCGCTCTCTGTAATAGCTGCCACCTGCTGCAGACAGACGCTGCTTTGATGAGCAGTGAGAGCTCCGGTTACCAAGAGAGCGCATGGGTAGGGTTCCCAGCTGGGCCCAGGCAGGAAGGGTGGCCAGAGAATGTGTGACTCTCAAAATAGATGTCAAATTTCCCCATCCTGTAATAGTTTGCTAATTATTTTTGCAAAAATGTTTGCTGGATAACCAATCTTTCTGATCACTTCTATTTTCAGAATGAGCTTTAGAGCATAGGGTCTCTCTGTTTGGAAGAGAGGTTACTAGTATCTAAGGGCCAGAAATATAGAAGTTGAGATGTTTTTGTTGGAGTTGTCAAGTCTGTGTTTTTCTAGCTTCATTGCATGAGAGTCATAGGTAACATTGGAATTCACGTTTTTCCAGGTTGAGTTTCCTTAAGTCTTTTGATGACAGACAGCTTGACTATATTTTTGTGATGTGACTTTGTTCTTGACATTTTCTCACTATCCCCTTATTCCCTTACAAATATTTTCTAGTTCTTCCTATAGATTTGTAATAACTGTAAATGTCTCATTATGTCAAAGTGTGTACCATTTCCTCTTAATCCTATTGAGAATGTTGTTTTTCACATGGTATATAGTTTTGGAATTAGCTTTCCTGTTATACTTTGTTGGGAATTTTTTTGTGAGTTACGTTGATTTTATTCTGTAAATTGAATGTACCCAACATCTTTTTGTTGTAGTTGAAAAACAAAAAGAACAAAAAAGAATGTTTGCTGGAATCTTTTCACACATTTTGTTCCTTTAGTTCGGCCAGGTAGTTCTCATATGTGTGTGCAATATATA
>NW_026067911.1:7329689-7416320 GCF_014885135.2 Alexandromys fortis | reverse complement strand
CCCCCCCCCCCCGTCTCCTCTCCTGGCAGAAGTGCATCTTGGGGGATGTTTTCTGGTCACAGTTGACTCCCTGCTCGGTGGTGGGTTTTCTTTCCTCTTTGCTGGGGGCTGTGCTAATCACACATTCTGCTGCTTCTTAATTAAATTCTTAATCTCTATGGGCTTTTATAACAGAAAGGCTTTAGTTCTAGACTGCAGGAAGAAAAAGAATGTAAGAGCAGCAAATAGCTCACAAAATGAGACCATTCATAATTGTTTAAGTGGGAAAGCTGGCGTCTGCGCATTCCATTTGTTCTGCTATCTACAGAATTTCTCATTGAAGGCACGAATAATCCCCATGCTCAGCAGCTTGGGAAATGCAATCTTATATAATACTCAGAGTCCATAAATCTGCAAAATCAGAAAGTTCCGCCATGTTTGAGTGCTTGAATACAGGCAGAAATCTGACCTGGGGAAAGCGTGTCCGAGGCTGCCCAGATAGGCGCAATCGCTTAAGCCTTCGTTTTTTCAGTTATTGTCCACCTCTCCCTATTTCCTTGAGGATTTTATCAACCAGCTCATAGAGGAAGGAACCCAAGCCCTCAGTACATTGACGTTCATGCAGGCTCTCAACAGCTCCATTTGAGCTGTCCCCTTCCTAAACCCTTGTTAGAGTCCCCTGTGCCCCAACTCTAGACTTCCCCGCTTTATGACAACCACATTGAAGCCAGTGTCTGTGTTCGCGTGCTGTAATTCTTTTCAGACCTAACTACCATGTGAGATCTGTTGTCCCTCTGTCACTGAAGGCCGTGTCTCTGCTAGGATGGCTTCTCCGTTTTCACCAGCTCAAACCTCTTCCCAGTATGACTTTATGTCTTCTAGTCCTGTCCTTTTAAGGCTCCTTTTCCTCTGCAATCAAGCATAGTGGGTTTACACTCAAGAATTTTTCTGTCTGCTTTATTTATTTGATGATTTATTATTTATTGCAAACATAGGGGCTCAACGCTTAGCTTCTCAAATTTTCTACCTACATCTGGATCCTGGCACCATGGTTCCTCTTTTTTCCACTCATTGGCTTCTTACAACCATCCACGTCTCCACTGCCTGCACATACAAGGCCGATTCTGGACTCATAAGGAGGCAACTTGACCCTGTAAGTTTTCTGTCTACAAGTTCACAATCCAATAGGCAAACCTAGGGGTTTATTAACAATCTGTCTGTTTCCAATCATCCATTAATCCTGCAGATACTTATCGAGCAGTTGTACATACTCCTGTGCTAGACACAAGCTCAACAGGTGCTCACTTGATCCTTCTGGTGAGTGACATGTGAGCAAGAGGTAGCGAGTTGAGGCAGAAATCGGTGCTGAGGCGGTAGACCTCAAAACCCAAAGCCTGCCTGTACTACATAGCCAGACCTTGACTCGGGAAAAGTATAACATTTCTCTCTCTCTCTCTCTCTCTCTCTCTCTCTCTCTCTCTCTCTCTCTCTCTCTCGTCTTTCTGGAGCTAGAAGGAAATCAGGGTCTCATGAATGCTGGGCAACAATTCTACCATTGAACCACACTCCCAGTCTTTGAATCTTAAATGCTTATGAATATAGTTAATCAAATGTATGCAGTAAAAAAAATATAGTTAACCGTATTTGGAAACTGAGTGTGTTTTACTACTTAATCATTTGAGAAAGTAACCATGGTGTTCTTTGCCTTTGCTGGAGACACAAGAATGTTTGATTAAGAGATCCATTATAACATTATTGACATAGAACATCTTACCTGTCTTACCTCCCTCCTTTCTTGTCCTTCCTTAGTTTTGTTTGCCTTCTTAAGCTGTGAACAGCTAGACTACAGACTCATAAGGAGAGCAAGGCTTCCCCTGACCATGCAGCCCAGAATTAGCGCAGCAATCGCATATTAGAAAAGGCAGGCTTTCCTTGTGTGTGGTCGGCTAGAAACTGCACGGTCAGCTTTCCTACATAGTCACAGTTCTTTTGTCTGGTCTGAGAAAACAAAACCTGATTTCTGCTGTATGCTCCCCCCTAGTTCCACATTTATTTTTTAACAAATAATCCTGGGGCTTCTGACTTCCCCTGTACACTTGATTTGTGCTCAGGAGCACGGACAAAAACACATTGATCTTTCAAGCCCCAGAGAAAGACTCCTACAGAATTTCTATACACGCTCTCTTTTTATGAACCCAATTGTCCTTCCTTCTCATTCAGTCTCATGGATGAAGCAGGGCCAGTGCAAATGTTCAGAAAACCCCTTTAAAGCTTAAGCCTAGGAGAGCTGAACAAAGCGAACGGGAGAGCTGAACAAAGCGAACGTGGCCCCGCTTTTGCCAGACCAGCTGTGTACATCTGCTCCTGAGCGTGGCTCATTCCTCTGGGCTGGGAATCGCATCCATATTTCGCAGGGAACACTGGCCATTTGTCCTGGGAACAGACTCTGCCGGTCAAAGCTAAACCAAGTCAGCTGGTTCCCAGGAGAGGAACATGACGGCTCTAAGACAAAGAAAACTAGAAACAGAGCTGAGCTCATTCTCAGAGGGGGATGAACTAGAAGCCAATCCAATCTATCATGTGCAAGACTTCATATAATACCTATTAATGACAAAACATTGAATTGTGTCCTTTTTTTTTTACTTGAAAAAGAACATATTTAGGGCATTAAAGGTAAGGAATGGCATTTGGTAATATATCCTGGCAAGCTATATTCTGTATAAAACTACTTTTATTCCAAATTTTTAACTAAAACTTGGGATTTCTTATTTGCTAAATTTATTGGCCAAATTCTAGATTTTAAAATCACATATGGGTTGGAGTTAGTTTCCAAGGCACAGACATAAAACAAACAAAGCAGTAACAGAGAAACACAAACAGCGGAGTACAGATGTGAACAAGACTAGACACAGATTGTCGTCAGTGGTAACAGACTGTCGCCGGTGGTAACGGACCCAGGGTTGGAGTGGCTACCCCTGCTCAGGGCCCTAGGAGCTCCACCCTGAACTTCAAGTGTAAAGAAGTCTCTGGAACATGGAATCAAATCCTAATCCAGACAACACAGCAACGGCAAGAAATCAAATTGCCCCTCCCCAACCAGGGTATATGCAAATACTATGATGTCATTTGCATATACTTCACATAGCTACAATCATTTGCATATGTAAGACTATCTGTTCTCTCCATTTATGAGAGATTTTTTTACATCCGTCGTTCTTGCTGCAGCTGCCCTTTTGTGCTCCTTCGAGTAGACTGCCACAATCATAATCATGTTCCCTATTCTTGGGATATCTGTGGCTTCTGATTTCTGTTTAAGTGAACACAAACAATTCCTTAGGGGAGAGGAGTTTTTTTTTTTTGTTTGTTTGTTTGTTTATTGTTTCCAAAAGGGTGACTCTTAAGAAATGGTGCAGCTAAAACAAAACATAAGTCCATCTTTATTGTGTTCAGAGAATAGAAAGTCAGAGACAGTGGCCAGACAGGGTTGAGCAGTGGGAATATATCTCATAAAACCAGGGCCAGGGGTGCAGCTCAGGGGTAAAGGGTTTCTGACTTAGTGTTCTACTGCTGTGAAGAGACACCATGACCACAGCTATTCTTACAAAGGCAAGCACTTAACTGGGGTTGGCTTACGGGTTTCAGAGGTTTAGTCCATTATCAGTATAGCAGGGAACTTGGTAGCATACAGGCAGACAGTGCCGGAGGAGCTGAGAGTTCTACATCTGGATCTGAAGGCAGCAGGAAGAGAAAGACACTGACTGGGCTTGGCTTGTGCATTTGAAATCCCAAAGCCCATTCCCAGTGATATACTTCCACCAGCGAGGCCACACCTACTCCAACAAGGCCACCCCTCCTAATCGCTGTCAAGTAGCACCACTCCTTAACCACCAAGCATTCAAATCTATGAGCCTTTGGGGACTTTTAAATTTAAAACCCTTATTCAAACCACCACAATTTGTATACAGATTTGAAAAATGAGAATGTTCCCCAAAGACTCCTGTGTTTAAACACTTGGTTCCCAGTTGGTGATGCTCTCTGGGAAAGTTATGAAATCTTGAAGAGATGGAGTCTCACTGGAAGAAATACATCACAGATGCTGGGCTTTGAGATTTTATGACCATGCCTCACTTCCTGATCTGTCTCTGCTCTTGTGGTCAGTAGTCTTCTGGCTTCTGTCATGCTGTTCATGGCAGACTCCACCCCTCTGGAACAGGAAACCATCCTTCTCAAAATTGCTTTTGTCAGGGTCTCCTACAGCAGCAGGAAAGTAAGGGATATATTTTGCCTAACATTTACAAGGTCATGTGATCCACCCTGAGGAAAAGACAGGCATCAGGTGGAACAGATGTCTCAGCTGACCCTGAATGACCCTGTAGGTGAAGGGTATGCCATGCTTTTATTTCTCTGACTTCTATTATGCATTGGTTCACTTGGTGACTTAGTTTACCTTCTGAGAAGAAAACTGCACAGCAGTATTTAATATCCATTTCCAGTCTGAGTGGTTTTATATTTGCTGCAAATATTTCTCCCTCTCCCCCCCTACACACACACACACACACACACACACACACACACACACACATATATATATATATATATATACCAGTTTTAAAATTCACATAATCTAACTTTTGGAAGCTCATTATCTATAGTTTTATTTATTTATTTATTTACAACTCTCATCTGTAGCCCAGGGGGGTAATTTGAAAGAAAATGAGTCCCAAATTTAAAAGCAAATGGCCTCCAAAGGGAGTGGCACTAATGGAAGGTGTGACCTTATTGGAGAAAATGTTTCACTGTAGGGGTGGGCTTTGCAGTCTTTTCTGCTCAAGCTATGTCCTGTTGCCTGCTGGATTAAGATGTAGCTCCTTCTCCACTCTCAGCTTCTTCTCCAGCACCATATTTACCTGCATGTTGTCATGCCCCACCATGATGAAAGTGTACTAAATTTCTGAAACTAGAAGCCACCCAATTAAATGTTTTCCTTTATAAGAGTTGCTGAGGTCATAGTGTCTCTTCACAGCAATAGAAACCCTAACTAAGACACACAACATGACCTCAGATTTATGATCTTCCTATCTCAGACTTCCTGGTGCTGAGGTTACAAGCACATATCAGATCTTTCTGCAGTTATTTTCCCCCCTCAGATTGTTGAATAATGCTTTTTTTTTTTTTGGTCTTATTTTGATAAAGCATCTCCTGTAGCCCAAACTGGCCTCGAACCTCCAGATCTTCCTGCCTCTACTTTCTGTAGGTGTGCACAGATGCTGTTTACGAGGTGTTGGGGATCAAGCCCAGGGCTTTGAGCATACAAGATAAATGCCCAACCAGACGGAGTTACATCCCTAATTTTATTTTTCCATAGTATTTTTGAAAATATGAAATTTGTTCAATGGTATATTGTGTAGATTAAATTGTACTTCACATTGCTACTAGATTAACCTAGCATTCTTTAGAAAATAATTTCAATATCCCCATTCACTGTTGGATATACTCATTCTAAATCAAATGGTTTTGTATATTTCAGGATTCCTGGCGTTTGTAATTACATGGCTCTTTGTGACATAGCTACTCATATGTAAACATCCCACTCTCAGTTGGTAATTGTCTTAACCAATGTTCTTTTGCTATGAAGAGACACTATGACCACAGTCTCTTATAAAAGAAAGCATTTGATTGAGGCTTATTTACAATTTCCAAAGTTTAGTCCATTATCATTATGGCAGGAAGCATGGTGGCATGCAGGCACTCATGATGCCGGAGAAGTAGCTGAGAGTTCTACACCCAGATTCACAGGAAGCATAAAGACAATTGGCCTGGCTTGGGCATTGGAAACCCTAAAGTTCTCTCCACTCCAGTGACAGACTTCTTCCAGGAAGGCCACACCTGCTAATCCCTGTCCAAACATGCCTCTCCCTGATTACCAAATATTCAAACCTCTGAATTATTAAGGATCCCTCCATCTGATCACTGTTAGTTGAGCAGCTGCTTTGTACACCATAAAGCTTCTGGGATGGATGGGCACAAATGGTGGTACCTCTGCTCATAGACATGCATGACCTCAGGCTGACTATTTAGCACTATGGATGCGGCAAATCAAGACTCTTTCTATTGTCCGAATAGAATGCACACTCATTCGTATGAATGATCTGTGCATAAACATAAAAAGGTCAGCACTTGTCATTTGTGTCAACACCTAAGACATCGGATTGGATTTTATTAAGTACATTTTCACATAATTACATATACTAAGTTATTTTTGGAGGGTCCTTTTGATGACTTATAAATTAAATAGAAATGTGAAAATGAACATAGGTCTCACAGGTGATTAATATTTCAGGTAATTGTCCTGGAGCTAAAAAAAAATGTGCTTTGGATTCTATCTCTTCAATAATGAACATGTGGTACATTCATTGTATGGCTGTTGTCTTTGAATACAGATAGCTGTTAAGTCACCACAGTGCAAACTAAGACGTTGTTAACCGTGGGTGACGGGAAACACAGAAGAAAGGGCACCCACTTCTGGGGACTTTCCATGGGCTTGTTATGTCTGCACTGCACACGTGTTAGCCCTTCTACCAAAGCAAGCCTCTGGGGCCTAAAATGTGGTATGCCCCTATGAGTTTGCCCAGAGTTCAGTTCCACAGATACCAAGATGAAAGGGACGTTATACTGAAGTGATGTGGGAAGGTCATATGTCTATCTGTTGCTTTCATTGGTTAATTAATAAAGAAACTGCTTGGCCTGATAGGTCAGAACATAGGTGGGTGGAGTAGACATTACAGAATGCTGGGAAGAAGGGAAGTGAGAGCAGACGCCATGGAGACAGTCGCCAGGTCAGACATGCTGAATCTTTCCCGGTAAGCCACCACCTCGTGGTGCTATACAGATTATTAGAAATGGGCTAATCAAGATGTGAGAACTAGCCAATAAGAGGCTAGAACTAATGGGCAAAGCAGTGTTTAAATGAATACAATTTGTGTGTTGTTTTTTTCAGGTGTAAAGCTAACCATGCGGGAGCCAGGCAGAACGAAAAGCAGGCCTGCCAGCAGCTCCTTACTACACTGAAGGTTTATTTTTTGTGTGTTTCAATGTTTGCCTTTACTCAAACTAATCTTAACCTTAACATAAATTTATTTCAAAAGTCTAGAGAATAAATTCTTTATTTTGAGGTTTCTTTCCTTTTTTTTTGTTTTTGTTGTTTTTTATTGAGCTATACATTTTTCTCTGCTCATCTCCCCTCCCCCCTCCCCCCTCCTGCCTTCTTCCGTGACCCTCACTCTCCCAATTTACTCAGGAGATCTTGTCTTTTTCACTTTCCTATGTAGATCCATGTATGTCTTTCTTAGGGTCCTCTTTGTTGTCTAAATTCTCTGGGGCTGTGGACTGTAGATTGATTTTTTTTCTTTGTTTTATGTCTAAAAGTCATTTATGAAGGAATACATATATTACATTTGTCTTTCTGGGTCTGGGTTACCTCACTCAATATGTTTTTTTTTTTCTAGATCCATCCATGTGCCTGCAAATTTCAAGATGTCAGTATTCTTAAATGTTATAAAAATCATCAGTTGGCTCTTCTGTCAACTGAATTTCTTTTCTCTGAGAATGACATTGTATTGTTTCAAGTGTCTGGGCTAAGACAGGAAAATTGACTTTTTTTATTCTTGTAACTCTTGTGTTTCTATTATATAAGGTATTAGATTCACCTCGTGTTCCAGTTTCAAATGCATTTCCATTTAGCTGTTGAGATAGCACCAATCAGTCTCCATCAGATAAGGAAGATGGAATTCTCAAGACATGTAGTGTCTGCCAGTGGTGTTCATGTATCTGTGATTTCCAAACTGATTTTTCAGGCTCCGTGACGTGGGGGTGGAGTACTGCTTGCTTTGTCAATAAGTTCCCTCCTCTTAGCCACTCAGCTGGAGAGTGGTCAGTGTCGCTCCATGGTGGGCTACTGGGGTAAAGAAGCCCTCAAGTTGAGCAGTGGCGTTGAAGGCCAAGGAAAGGAGGCTGTGGCTAGATGTCATCTATGGGATTGGCTGCTCTGAAGGACTAGCTAATGGAAACCGAAATGCTTTCCAGGGGACAGGCAGCTGAGAGGAAAGGGGGACCACTCCCCACCAGCCTGCTGGGGAGTGTCTTCAACCCTGAAGGCCACAGGAGGCATTAGAGCTGAGCAGATGAGACTTGTAGCCACCACAGTCTTGCACAACGTAGCAGAATGGATTGCAGCTGTATCTGTGTCCCCAGAACGTGACTGCCACTTGTCTGCTGGCCCTGACCGGGTTTTTTAAACAGGAGTGTTGGGCTGAACTGAGAGGCTCACAGAGCTAAGGCTCTGCACAGCTTCAAATTCTCAAACTGAGACTTCTTCCGCCATCTTGGGCTGGCGAGCTGTTTCTCTGGGTTATCGTTTCTACTGTTGCCAGTTCTTGGGCTCAGTACTTATAAAAGCCCCATCTGCTCACTCGTTTTGATTCATTCACCCGTCTACTCTGCCCAGACACTTATGGGCTAATAAATGATACTCCGATCTAGGGGACTAAGGAGTCCCAGAGATCCAGCTCTGCTTCCAAAGACATGGAGATCTCAGACCAGACAACACTAGGTAGATAGTGAAGATGCTGTCCTAGCCCTAAACCAGAAATATCGCAGGATCCCTTCTTGGGTGTCTCCTTTTTGTTGTTCGATCTCCTTGTTAACGGAAGCCTCCGGATGAAGGAAGAGCTTTGTTGCAATGTGTGCATTTCTGTGAATATTGATTGTGAAATCGTTATTTGCCTTACTGAACCTTTCATTCTAGAATTCTCGTAGGGGAGAGTTGAATAGGCAGCTGTCATATGCTTATCTGAGCCCCAGAAGACATATGCATTCTTTGTTATGCTGGTACCGGGGTGACTTTTCATTAGAAGGCTAGGACAGTGGCATGTGGAGTTAGGAACGAAGACAATGATGATCCAGATGTGTGCACAGGGTTTGCACAGCCTTAGTTTCTGCCACAGCACTGAGATCCTGGAGACGAGATAAACATTTAGAGGTTCTTCCCAGACCCCATGTGTGTGCATCTCAGTGTATTCCTCTGTGTTTTACTGGCTTTTGTGTATAAGAGTATGTTTGCATGTATATGTCTGTGTATGCATATTGTGTGTGTGTGTGCGTCTTAGGGTTACTATTGCTGTGATGAAACACCTTGACCAAAAGGCAAGTTGGGGAGAAAAAGGTTTATTTGGCTTTTCCCCTCCCACCTTCTTTTCCTCTCTCCCTTCACTCTCTCCTTCCTTCCTTGTTGTTTTTCCTTTCAACATATATAGATGTTTTACTTGTATGTGTGCCTGTGCAGCACTGTGCCTGGTGCCCATTAAAGCCAAAAGAGGGCATGAGATCCCCTGGAAATGGACTCACAGTTGGTTGTACGTCAGCCTGTGGATGCTGGGAGCCAGGTCCTCTGCAAGAACACCAAGTACTCCTAGCCTCCAAGCCATGTGTCCCGCTCCTGCTTTAACCTTCTGAAGTGCTCTCCTAGGTATTGTGCATAACCATGAGGAAGCAACCGAGCCTCTGGCCACACCTCCAAGTGCCATGATGTCATAGTGGACGTTCATCCCTCAACTGTGGAAGGGAAGTAGGCAGTTTCTCCCCCTTACCCAGATGAAGGATCTGAGACAAGGCTACTACACTCTGACAATGACGATAGCATTTTTTGAGATTGCTCAGGCAGTCTGTCTGGGGCCAGTGGAAGATTCCAGGGCTTAGCAGAGGAGGAAGATGTCCCTCCAGAACTTGGGCTGGGATGGGCATGACTTCTGCTGTCGCTCGTGCGGCACAGAGCCCCCGTCCCGTTTGCTCTAAACACTACCTCCCAGATAGGAGGCAGAGCTCCCTGTTTAGACAGATGTGGGCAGAGAAAGGAAGAGGGACCAAGCTGAGGTTGTGCTGTGTGAGATCAGGAATACCGCCTCCTCCCAGAAGGACATCAAATGACTCATCTCTTGCCACTCGATGTCCTTTACTGGCTAAGACTGATGGTTCAGTGCCAATGGTACCTGCAACTGGGAACTGGTGACTGATTTCACAGAGATGCAGGGAGCGTGAGATGATCAGGTACCTCCATCCAGATACTAAACCTCACTTGCTGAGACAGCGTAGGAGCCTTCCTCATGGAGCAATTTGAAAACTTCTCCAGTGTGCAGTCATGCAGTGTCATTTCCCTTGCTAGCAAACAATAAGGTGCTTTCCTCATGTCAGCTACGTGTAAGACTTTTTCCTTGGGAATTCTGGGACTTGTAGTTTGTCTCCTTAGGATTGCTGTCTTAAAGAACATGTGATGCACTGAGAGTAATTTCTTTGTCCTCTACTCTGAGAAGGAAGAACAAATATTTCTTTAGTGTCTCCCCATCCAGCACTTATTCTTAGAATGGTTTCTTGAATCCCAATATTAATATTTTGATTTCTGAAGGCCAGGGTTCTGGTAGGCATGGTGCATATATTGCTTATCAGAATCTCTTAAACACATTCAAAGTACTGTTGCCTGAGCGCCGTGAATGAGACGCTTAGTACTGGTCACCGAGGGCAGCACAGGGGACACATAGTGTCTTGCACTAGGCGGTCTTGGAGACAGGCTCTCAGGTTGGCCATCTATATGATCTCAAGAAAGCCGGAGTGTCCCCGACCCTTTGATTCAGGTTGATGAGAACCAACCTCTCAGTTTTGTAGTGGGGAGACAATGACTATGGTGGGTAAAACAGCCCAGGGATTAAAACACAGCAAATGTAGCCAGGCAGTGGTGGCGTGTACCTTTAATCCCAGCACTCTGGAGAAGAAGCAAGTGGATCTTTGTGAGTTCAAGGCCAGTCTGGTCTACAAAGCAAGTCCCAGGACAGGCTACAAAGCTACATAGAGAAACCCTGTCTCAAACAACAACAAAACAAACCAAAAAAAAAAAAAACAAAACAAAACAAAACCCAAAAATCCCCCAAAGCCACAGCACATGTAAAATATGTTTGTTTAATACTGTCAATAAAAAAAATCATCACCTTACAATTACTATGACCTCATACTATAGTATCACTAAAATATAGAAGACTGGTTGGTTATGTAGCTCAACGGTAGAACACCTGCCAGGTTCACACAAGGTCTGAACATGCACACACACACACACACACACACACAGAGAGAGAGAGAGAGAGAGAGAGAGAGAGAGAGAGAGAGAGAGAGAGAGAGAAACGACAGAAAGAAAAATGATCCCTAGACTGGACTGAAATACCATATTCTGCCCTTATTTTCTGAACCCCATTTTCAAAGGAGCCCATGGCAGTAAGATGAGAAAAAGATTAAAGTGTGTTATGAGAGACCATCGGAGTCTTCGTCACTGCTGAATTGTGTCTGCATCCTAAATTGGCCTCTAAGTCCAGCTAAAACCCCCAAGCCTCTGCTGGGCTTTTGATCAACTCGGAGTTTAATCCTTTCCATTTCAGATGGATTTGCTCACAGAATAAACTGTTGAATTAAAGAAGACAACTCAATCTTTACTGACTGCTAGTGCATGGATTTGCTTTCATTTTGTAATTTCTAAGAATTCTTGCACCAAAATATATCCCCTGAATTGGCGAAAAAATTTCAATAAAATGTTTCTATTAAGGATGGTGAGGAGTAACTATGCTAATTAGTCCAATGGTCTTTTCATAGGCCGTGTTTATAGAACTAAATACCACGCTGGCATTCTAAGCCGCCTGAGCTACAGAGTAAAATCTGTCTAAAAAAAATTAATAAAATGTTAAAGCACTCCACTTCATCTCATAAATATATAATTATTAAACACATAAGTACTATTCTCCAACTTAAAAGTGATATGGAAATAAGCAAGAAATTAAAAAAAAACCATCAGCAAAAAAAAAATTTAGCATGCTTTTTGTGTGATTGATTTGTAAATTTCTGTCATCTTTCTATAAAAACCTGGAATGCGGAGGAGTGTAAAAGCTATTTTCTTGACCAGAGCCTTTTCCATAAATAATATATTGTTCTTTTCCTGTCCTCTCCACCGGAGTTAAACAATAGACACACGGCAAGGAAATGATGTCAGTCCCCTGTTGATAGAGTCACACTAGGCTGGAGGAAACAGCACATTGGAGCGGCTTCTGCAGCTTGTCATGGTGACTCCAGGAGCTCAGAATGGTTTTGCAAAGAGCATAACTTTATTATGGCCCTGTCAGCTGTAGCTTCTTATACCTACAGTATGTATCCTTCAACAAAAACATATGCGAATTCCAAAGATAAAGAGAAGAGAAAAGAGTCCTTGGGCATCAGGGTTTGTAGTGCTGATGTATATAACTGTTTCGATTACACCGTGAAGCCTCTCCGGGCTCTTTATTCTGGGGAGAGGAATTCTGAGTTTACAGATGACTGTGGGAAAAGAAGGGTGTTTATCAACTTCATCATGCTGAAACATGGCTGGCGGGGCATTTGGACCATGCACATGGGATGCTATATAAGGAGTCTGGAGGAGGATCTCTAATCTGTCTGGAACAAATCTGCAGGGTCACGGTTCTGCGCGTGGCAAATCTACCTGCTTCTCAGGGAAGTCGCTCACCCCTCTTAAGGGTGTTCTAGTGATTGATGAATGGTGTTCGGGCTCAATGAACTATTTTATCAGCTTTAAAAACCTAAGTCAAATCTCTTCACAGTCTTGGAATGAGTAACCTTGGCCTTCTCCAAAGTATCTTCACCATGAAAATCACTTTAAGGAGTAAACAGCGGCCAGGTGGTAGTGGTGCACGCCTTCAATTCCAGCACTCAGGAGGCAGAGACAGGAGGATCTCTGTGAGTTCAAGGCCAGCCTGGTCTACAAGAGCTAGTTCCAGGAAGGCTCCAAAGCTACAAAGAAACCCTGTCTCAAACTACACCCCCACCACCATAAAAAGAGTTCTCATTGAAGAACTTCCTGTCTAGGCTGTTGTTTGAACTTCCTGAAGGCTTCCTGTCTAGGCTGTTATTTGGAGGGGGGTAGTAGGTAAGGGCTGTCATGGAAGCCTTCCATATTGTCCTCTCAACTGTGCAACTCAGGCATTGATATCACGCAAACATAGCCTCCTTGCTCCTCATAGCCAGCAGGAGTACGGATCACGGCCACCACACAGTTTCTGGAGATGCGACAGCAAAGACCACAAACACAGCCCCTGGCTGCAGTGGGACCATGCACCCAGACACAGCCCTTGACGGCAGCCCAGACCCGGACATTACCATGGCCTCAGACAGCAGCCCAGGACACTCATATCAGTATGGCCCCTGACCACTGCACAGCTGATCGAGAACATGGACCTCTGAATGGCTAAGGGGGTAACGCGGGCTGAAGACATTAACAAAGACCCTAACAGCAGTAGGAGCTTAGACCCAGATGTGGCCCTTGGAGGCAGCACTGACAACAGGCTGTAAATGGCATCGGGTGGCTACACAGACCATTGAACATGGCCCCCTAAGGCAGCAAAGCCAGAGGCCATTGCCAAGGCTTTTTGGGAGCACAGACTGCATACATCCACATGGTAGCACAGACTGCCTCATCACAGCCTGGGGCAGAAGCATGGACCACATACACTAACACAGCCCCTGGTGGCATTGTGGACAGGAGTCAGCGTCTGAGTAAGCTCCAAGCTGCTGCACACCACCCCTGCCAACCCTGGGCAGTGGCATGCTCCACTGTCACCTCAGCCCTCTATCTCACCTGTCACTGCTGTCCCACCTCCAGTTCTGTCTCTCTCCGCAGCTTTATAACCACTCCGTTTTTCCATCTTTCCCACTCCTCTATCACGTACTGTTCATCACAGCGGGTCCAGACCAGTTGGGATGCAGCCTGGCCGGCTTCTGCCTTGTCCTTCTTAAACTACTATTAACTGGCCATGATTATTTGGCGGGGGTCTTTCCTTGTATTTGAATGAAGAGGTATAAAGGCTTTTGTTTTGATTTCATAAGGACGTAGACCTGATTCTAGAAGCCATTGCTGTCTTGGCTGGTGGGATACTGAGGCCTGAAGCAGGCACCCATGCTAGAACAGGATGAATTGACGCAGAATGGCTATCTGGTGCCATCAGTTACCTTGGCTCCCTACAGCTCCAAAGTGCTCAGGGAGCCTTTGGGGCAGAGATGCTGCAGTCCCATTCTTTACTGTCAGGTGAGGTCCTGGTCCAGTCAGAAGTGACACACACAGATCAGGCCAAGTTTAGGAACTGGGAAGCAACAGAGGTGGACTGTTTGTTGATAGTGAAGGAATTCCCAGGTACCAGGCCTGTGGGCCTTCCTGCACAGACTCCCAAAGGACCAGATCTTAAGACAGAATAGAACGGATACAGGCCCATCAAGGGAAATGGTTCTGGAGGTCACTAATTGGTTTTGTTCTTTATAGCTGAAAAAGAAAAGTGTGTGTCAGGGGGTAGAGAGCCCATAATAACAGCAATAAATGCCTAGTGAGTCAATATTGAAGGAATAATGTCTACATTAATATATTTATGTGATGGGTATTAGCAGATGAAGAGTAATGAGGTCTGGGGATGTGGCTCAGTTGGTAAAGCATTTGCCTTTCATGTATGAAGTCGTGGGTTTAATACTAGAACCACATAAGCTGAACATGGCGCTGCATGCCTGTGAGGGCAGAAGGATCAGGAATTTATGGTCATCCTCCTCCACATAGCCAGGTGAAGGCCAGTCTGGACTATATGGGTAACCTTCTCTTCTTAAAATAAAAACTACAAAATGAAACAAAAGCAGATCCAGCTCATAGGATCTGGTGCTAAGCCTAACTGCTTGAGTTCCATTTCCAGGACACACATGACGTGAGAGAACCTCTTTCTGCAAGTTATTCTCTGGTATTCTCTGGCCTACACCCATGCACACACACACACACACACACACACACACACACATACATACACAGGACAAAGAAATAAATGCAATAAAAGGGAAGAAAGAAACAAAGAAAGAAAGACAGATAAATTGCAAGGAAGGCAGGAAAGAAGGAAAGAAGGAAAGAAAGACATGAAAAAAACAAAGCCTGGACGGTGCTATGTTCCCAATCTGAGTATCAGTGTGTAGAAGGCATGGCTCCCCAGCTAGGGACACTACTCAAAGGTAAATAAATTACAAAGGAACTAACCTTATCAACAAATAATCCATCAGTGGGGCCGAGCTGAAGGAAGTGGGTCTCTGGGGTATGTCACTTAAGGGTATTTCTTTTCCAGGGCCCATGCACTCTGGCCATGTTCTGCTGTCATGAGGTGAGCAGTCTCCTGTGCCATGTGCCATATGTTCCCACCACGGCAGCATTTTCGCTCCCTCAGGCCCTCAGCAACAGAGCAAATCAGCCTGAACTGAATCGTGGGCCACCACAGATTTTCCCTCCCTTTGTTGATTTCTCGGACTCTTTGTCACAGCAGTGTGACAAGGTGTATAACTGGACAGGCTGTTGTACATTTTGAGAATATGCTATATCCATAAATAATTGTGTAATTAAAACTCTGCATAATGAGATTAAAAATAAATCCCATCCTAGGTGTATACCTCGGTTTTCCCTGTTAAACTTCAAACCAATGAGCTAAGACACACCTCACACAATAATATCGTAAACGTTGGACAAGATGGCAGAAGGATTAATGGAGTTCTCATGACCACTATCCAGGGAAATTACCACATTGCACCATTGTCTATCTCCTGAGCATCAGCACTGACTTAATCTAATTTTGATTGGCTCACATGGAATCATCTCCCATTACAGTTCCTACAGCAAGCCACAGCCTTGAATTCTTAAGATAGATTCCTGTCTCAACCTCTGACTTCCTTATCTAGCAGCAGAGATGAAAGAATGGAAGAGAGATATATTGGGGAGAGTTTCACCCAGAACTGGCTTTTTTTTGAGGGGAAGGGGATGGGGAAGGGAGCAGCCTCCAAATTATTTAGAAATAGTCCTTGAGTTATTTAAATTTAGTTTCATAATTAACGCATGGAAGTCTGAAAACATAAGCCATACAATTTGGTTGCTTAGTTAATTAAGGGAGGAAGGAAGGAAGGGGGAGGTGGAGGGAGTGATGAAAATATAATCAACAGCCCAAGGTGGAGTCAGTGCTTGAACCTGCACTGCCTCAACATCCCCAGGTGAGAGGCACCTGCGCACTCTGCCGTGTGAACTAATTACAGTAACACAGGTCACTTGGTATGGTACTACACAGAGACCACGTCATAGACAGGCAGAAGACATTTGCATTGCTAAACTGCTTTTGTCCCCGAGATCCCAGAGATTCCAGAGATCTCAGAGATCCCATGAGAGTGTAGCAGTCCTCTCAGAAAGTGATAGGACCCAGCTGAGCAGTCAGGAGCTCCGCAGATCTTACTGGAAGCTTTAGCTACTGCCTGGTGGTCACAGGATGCAAGGGAGAAAGTAATGATTCTTTCAAGACACTCTAATAAGAAAATGAAGCTCCATGGTGTGTGAGTGTGTGCTTGTGTGTGTGTGTGTGTGTGTATGGGTGTGGGGGAGTGTGGGAGTGTGTGTGTATGTGTGTGTGTATATGGGTGGGGGGAATGTGTGGGGGGGGGGGGTGTGTGTGTATTGTGGGAGGGGTGGGAGTGTGTGTGTAAGTGTGTGTGTGTGTGTGTATGGGTGGGGGCAGTGTGTTGCTTTCATTGGTTGAATAAAGAGACTGCCTTGGCCTTTTGATAGGGCAGCCCCTAGGTGGGCAGAGTAGACAGAACAGAATGCTGGGAAGAAGGGAAGTGTTGCAGATGCCATGATTCTCCTGCCTGAGACAGATGCTGGTTAGAATCTTTCCTGGTAAATTACGACCTCGTGGTGATATACAGATTATTAGAAATGGGTTAAACTAATACAGGAGAGTTAGCCAATAAGAGGCTAGAAATAATGGACCAGGCAGTAATTTAATTAATACAATTTCTGTGTGATTATTTTGGGGTTAAGCTAGCCGGGCGGTGTGACATGGCCCGCTCGTCCTACTACAACTGTTTGCCAATGGCATTCCTCACAGACACTAAAAAAAAAATAAAATGAAATAATAAAAATAAAAAGGTTCATTGTTTTCCTCAGCTGGAAGCAGCTAGTCAATGGATTGCAACTAAGTAGCAAACAGGTTTCAAAAACTATGTTTTTTTGTTTGTTTGTTTGTTTGTTTGTTTGTTTGTTTGCTAAGCCTTTCTTGGGGCTCCAGAAGCATCCTAGAGCAGAGGTTAAGATCTGGGTTAGGCTGTGTCTTGAACTGTGGTTTAGAAGGGAGGCAGGACAGGTGTCAACAGTCAGGAGCCAGTCCCCTGCAGAGAGTCAGCAAGTCATTAGTAAACACTATTGCTAGGAGGATAGGTGAGCAAGGGTCTTTTGGAGAAAGACACTGGAAAAACCGACCTGGGAAGGTGTCTAAGGACTAGAGAGCATTCCAGATAGGAAGGGCAGCAGAGATAAGGGGTAGGGGCTGGAGAGGCAGCGTGAATTTAGAGGGACACAGGACTGGGACAGCAGGCACTGATAGCAGAATCAGATGAACACAGATTTCAGACAGGAAAGTGCCAGTCTGGGTCTGCATCTGTGCACCAGCTGACTACACGGACCGGGAATGATCCCTGGAAGATGTTCCAACCCGTGCCCAGATGGTAGCTGGTATAATAAAGGTTGGAGTGTGGTCTGAAGACCAACCCAAGGACCAGGAAGGCAGGGAGAAGCTTGCCGGGTGTGTTTGTTCAGCACTCTGTCTCAGGCACAGGTGCCGCTCCTTGTTGGGTCTAAAGTCTTGGAATGCGTGTTTGTCTGGAGGGCACAGCCCAAGACAGACCTGCCTGCCGCCTCTTCCTCCCCACTTTTTCTCACCTTGAATTTGCGCCCACATCTTGAAAAGAAACACATGTCTGGCATTGTTCTCCATTACTTTCAAAGAAGGGATTGCAAAACAGTTGGAAGTGGGGCAGAGCCCTAAACCAGTGAAGACTCCCAAGCTGAGACCCTGCTCCTCTGAGTTTTAGGAGACTCTTTTTCAGCGGCCTTTGTATTTGCGTTCTGATTAAGATCACGTGTTATAAAGTGTATTTTATCTAAGGGTAATTTTCCCACCCTTTGAAATGCGGCACTTTGGATAATGAGCTAGCTTGTGCCGGGTGCGTGGAAACTTTGCTAAGAAAAAGCTTTATTACAGTTGTTTCCAGGTCTTCCTAGAAACAACCTTTCCAATCCACAGTTACTTCCTGTGTTTTTTGGAAGCCTGTACCAGTGCACTTCCTGGATCACATTCTAAAATGTTTAGGGAAGTGCAAGATGCCCCTTTTGCAAGGTGTCAAACATTAGAGGGCTTCAGTCAGCCTTGAGTTCGGTGTTTGCTTTAAAAAGGAAGATATTTGTGTGTTTAATGGAGCCTCCTCAAGCCACTGGAGCGGAATAAGAGGAAACGATCCGGTTTACTTTGAGAAAGAAAGTTAACAGTGTTACAGATGGCCCTTAAAGTAAAACGTAACTTCAAATGCAAAGAAAGGGAGAAACCGAAGACATTATTTGCAGGAAAGGTTACCTGATATGTGGTGGCTTCTAGCAAGACTCGCCATCTTCCTAGGAGGAGGACGGAAAACTGTTTTCACGGCAGAATATCTTCGAGAGAATATTCATTCTGCTTATCTAGAAAAGCGTTCCATTGCGGGAGAATTTAACCAGTTCACAGCTGTATGCTTTTTCTAGTAGTTAAGAAAGCCTCCGTATTTGAGTCCTGATTTAGATTATGGACTATTTGGAGAGGAAACTTTGTCAGTTGTCTCTCCCTGTGTTGATCCGAATGCATAGGGTACAAAGAATCTGGGGTCCCTTTAAGAAGTAAGATGGAGCTGGGTGGTGGTGGTGCACACCTTTAATCCCAGCACTCAGAAGGCAGAGACAGGTGGATCTCTGTGAGTTTGAGGCCAGCCTGGTCTTCAAGAGATAGTTCCAGGACAGGCTCCAAAGCCATAGAGAAACCCTGTCTTAAACAAACAAAATAATAATAATAATAATAAACAAACAAATAAAGGAAGTAAGCTGGTATCAAGAAATTCTGGGAAGGAACAGGGATAGGATAGGAGCAGTGGAAGAGCTTATACAAGACAATGCTTGCTCGCGCGCGTGTGTGTGTGTGTGTGTGTGTGTGTGTGTGTGTCTCGGCTGATGATTAACTTTTTCCAAGGACCTAGGTGCCCCTAAGGCTTTGTCTTCTTTCAGCGTTGGGTCATATAAAAGACTCCCTATCTGAAGCCAGCTTCCTGTAAAGACCATTCTCTCAAGACTGCACTCGGAGACATCTGAAAGACCAGTGCTGGTCAGGCATGGAGGCTCATGCTCTAATCCAAATGCCTAGGAGACTGAGGCAGGAGGATTGCTGTGATTGCAAGGCCAGCCTGGGCCACAGAGTAAAACTTTGTGTCAAAAGGACAAACTCACAAGCCAGCAACAACTGAAGTACCAGAGCTGAGCTTCTGTAGTGCGAGGAAAGCGCGATGAAAGAGGTAGGGCAGAGTTAAATTAGAAAGAGCTGTTGGGAGTTAAGGCTCAATCAAACATTTTATTTTTTTGAAGTCTCTCAGTATGAGCACTTGAAATGTAAGCTTTATGGCTAAGTGTTCAGAATGTTACCTGCTTCTTTTTGCTGTTTCTCCCGAGGTACTGGGTACCTTGAAGACATAGAAGGCACTCACCCAAATGCCGAACAAACACGGCTTAGCCCAGAGAGCTCCCCTCTCTGGAGGAATGGTGGCCCAATGAGGCATCTTTCTAGATCTGCCTCCGTGATGTCTGTCAAGATCTGATTTCCAAATGTAGTCATTTCAAATAGTTGTCCAAAGAGAAACTCAGTCTTTAGGGTGGATTTCTTTGCTTAAGGGGCTACTCATTAAACCAAGAGCTACAGCCTTTCTGGAATAGTCTGCTCAGGTCATGTCACAGTAATGCCACCTGGGCATTCTTCCATGTCCCCAAGGATTCTGGCTTTATGTTGCCCTCTAAGCTTCCTCCTGAAAGATGTGTACCAGTGGTCCAATGTCACTGTAGAGCAAGGGGGAAACGTCCCAGCTTAAGTTTATCATATATTATCCTTGCTTCGTTTCTGGTGCTGTGATTAAACACCTCAAATAAACACAATTTAAGGAGTGAAAGAGTTAGCTAGATTATAGTCCATTGCCATGTCCAGCACGGCGTGGATACCGGGAACCTGATTGGGGGTGAGGGAAGGAATGAAGAAAGGTCAGACACACGGGCATAGAAAAGCTGGGGTTAGGTGGGGCGTGCATTCTCTGATGGAGCGACATCAACTAAGAGACAGCCTACAACAGCCAGAATGCCAGCACACTCGTGTTTATTATACACAGCATGGGGAGAGGTTGTCTGGTGTCTGTGGGAGGTTGTAAGCTGAAGCTGTCTGTTTTTGCACATGCTATTTGGTTATTCATGCAAGCACTCATGCATGTTCACACTGTCCACATTCGCCATAGACCAAAGGGGGTAAAAAAATCTTTGCCATGACTCTGAGCCTCACCCCAAGGAAAGCTTTGCTGTACCTATGGGTCTAAGACATTGGTCCTTGTCTGTGTCAATAGTACACATTCACCCAAGGCTTCGTCTGCTCCCTGTAACCCAGCACTTTGGAGCAATCAAAGCAGGAACTTAAAGACCCCTGTCCACAGACAAGAGCAGAGAAAGAATCAACTCAGGGATCCCGCTCTTTCCACTCTAACACAGTTCAGGCCCCAGCCTAGAGAATGTACCCAGTCGCATTCAGAGTGGGTCTCCCAACTTCCGTTAATCAAGATAATTCTCCAAACACATGTCCACAGGCCACCATGGTCTAGACAATTCCTCACTGGAGTGTTCTTGCTGGATGATCCTAAGTCTACTTGGCGATAAGAACTGACCACCACATAGAGTGGAGATATTATTTTCATAGATAGCAGCCGTTTTATCCGCATGCAACAAGATATATAGCCAAAGAGAGTGAAGAAAGGGATGCTAGCCCACCACACCCATTACCATCATTTAGTAGATGAAAGCAAAACAAAACAAAAAATACCCCCCAAAACAGAATCCCCACATATTTCTAAACTATTTGCTTGGATTTGGGTTGCCATGTTATGAAGAACTCAACTCACTATGCAGACAGTCACTGTGTTTGTCTTCTTCCTTGGGGACTCAATTAAAGGGAGGGAAATGTAAACAGACCTCTGGGTGCAGTTACCATATTTAATCCTAAGTAAACACATAGGAGAATATGCATTCTTCTTAGTCAAATAATGAGTTATTTTTGTTTCCTGTGAAGCAGAGTTGAATTCAACTTTTTTTTTAGGCATTGAGGCTTATGCAATTAGGAGTCTCAAAGGAAAATAAAATAAATGCACACTTCAGAAATTATTTATGTGCAAATGTTTATTTGGAATAAAAGAAAAGTAACAAATTGAAAGATATTTTTTTTCTCCAAGGTTCCAAATACAATGAAGCGGAAAAAACATGATCGTTTTAGTAATTCTTTGTACCCTGGGAGGCCTGCAATAATTTTGTCATATTTTCTTTGAAGAGAATAAGAAGACAATTTAGTCTTTGTTAAAGCATCGTTGAACAAGATTTTTTTTTCATAGCCTAGAAAACTTTTTCTTAGCTCCACAAATTATTATAGATGTTAAACAGTATTCCACCAAATATATGGGGGGAACTTCCTGCCAATATCTTTTAGAGTTAGGGAAGATGGTCCAGTTAGGAAAGTGCTTGCTGTGTGTGCATGAGGGTCTGAGTTTGGATTCCAAGTACCCAAGTATAACAGGAAGATGTGCTGGTCCATCCTTGTGACCCAGAGTAGGGAGGTGGAGACAGCTGGCTCTCTGAGGTGCTCTGGCCAGCTAGCCTAGCTCCCCCGTCAAGTTTCAGGTCAATGAGAGACCTGTCTCAAAACACAAGGTGGATGAATTGGAGAGATGTCCGTCTTTGCCTATTGAGATTAAAGTGGCAAGTTTCACCCAAATACACCACTCGAGTCTTTTTGGTTGACATTACTTCCCCAAGATAGAAAATAAACAGTGGCGTTTCCAGTTGGCACGTCACATCGCAGGGGTTTTCTCAGCGTTTGGACCAGTTGTTTTCCCCAAACCCCTTCACGCGTCCTATGACACACGTGCTGCATTGTAGAAGCTCTTTCCGAGCGTGTGTGCGGTGGTCAGAGGACAACTTCAAGCAGGTCCCAGGTATCAGATCCACACTGTCAGGCTTGGTGGCAAGCACCTGGACCCACTGAGATGTTTTCGCAATCCTGCATAAATTTGTATACTTCTGCATGTTCTTCATTAAAAGAACGCTGGGCAAGTGAGATAAGAAGTAGTTACTCGGTTTTTTTACGGCGATTTATTTTAGCAGCCCCCTCCCTCTGTGTTGGCTAGTTTTTATGTCAGTTTGGCACAAGTTAGAGTCATTTGGGAAGAGGGACTTCGGCTGAGAAAGTGGCTCCACCAGGTTGGGCTGTGGACAAGCTTGGGGTGCATTTTATTGATTGATGGTTGATGTGTGAGGGGTTAGTTCACTGTGGATAGTGACACCCTTGGATAGGTGGTCCTGGTGCTATAAGAAAGCAGACTGGGCAAGCCATGGGGAGCAAGCCAGTAAGCAGCACCCCTCCGTGGCCTCTGCACCACCTCCTGCTGATATGAGACACAAGTATACGGTCAATGCACAGCTTACAGGTTCATAGACAAACCCACAAGTGTACAACTTCGGGGGAACCCGATTTACAAAGCTTTGGGAACACTTGTTTTTTGGATAGTCACTGTCGCTTCTGTAGATATCTTGTAAAACTGTGACATTTCTCCCTTCTATAATGGGATTTATTCCAAAATACCCTAACAGTGTATAAACCATCCTCCTTTAAACCTGACTTTTCCTGTACTGGCAACTGTATACCTCCTCCCACACTGTGGGTCCCTGGTATGAAAGCGTTCAGTCAGCCAAACTTTTGTTCTCATAGTCCAATCTGCATAAAGCTAGACTCCCCCAGAATTAGCCTTATCGACAGGACTTATTGACAAGAAAGGATCCCTGAGCAGGAGGCACTGAGCAGGAGAGACAGTATGTCTGCTCTTATAAGTCTGGGTGGCCCTGAATTCCCTAACAGCCAGCTCAGGAAAGTGTAACCCACTGGCCTTTGCTCTACCCTAACAAGCTGTTAATATTCTGTGCTTACTTTCACCTTCCATTTGACACAAGGTTCTAGTTTAGGAAATTAACTATTTATAGACAGGAAAAAAAGCTTGGGTGGCTAAACCAAGCCCCAGAGAAAGACATTCTTTCTCACCCTGATGCTTACCTTAGGGGCTAAGTTTCACAGCCGCACCCCTTCTAAGACAGAAGGCATCTACCTTGTGAGCCTTTTATCCACCCTCTTAGCCCTATGAAAGAGATGCTTGGTATCATTGTTATTTACCGGAGAATTGTTAACTATGTCTGTCTGGGTATGTAAACTGGAAACCTTGTGGAATGGGAGGAACAGTGAGAACCATCAAAAGAGAAACACCAAGGAGGAACACCGGGAGGGGATTAAATGGGACATGATAAAAAGACTTCTGTGAATTAATTTATTTCATTTACCCTCAGACCTCATTAGTCAGGTTTTTGCCTGCGATAGCGATCCTTCTGAATCCTGAGAGGTTGAAGGGGGTTAACTCCTGAACATAAGCCTCAATATCCTGCCTCCAAGTTCCTGCCTGTTTTGAGTTTCTGCCCTGACTTCCCTGAGAGATAGATGGTTACCTGAAACTGTAAGCTGAAATAAACCTTTTCCTTCCCAATTGCTTTGGTCATGGCATTTAATACAGCACTGCAAACCTTAACTAAGCCGCTCTCGATCCATCCCTGCTCCCCCAGTCACTGTCTGCTTCAGTAAAGAGAGACCCCATAGTGCAGGGACGACGGCAGATTGTACGTGTTGTTGTGTGGGCTATGTGCGTTGTATGGCCTTGTTATTGTGCTCACGAAATGTGTTTGTAGAGGTCAGAGGTCAATGCCAGATGTCTTCCATTAAGCTTCAGGGATCCTTCTGTCCATCCCTCCCCCCGCAGCCCCTCCCTCCTCCCGCACTGCACTTATGGGGCACCCCTGTAACCATGCCAGGCTTTAAAAGAATGTGGGTTCTGGGTTTCTGGCCTCAGGGTCCCCTAATGCTTGCATCATGGGCAACCCTACCAACTGAGACGCTTCCTCAGCTTGTTGGTTTATTTTGTTGTTTCGTTCTCACTTTTTTTTTTTAAGTGAATGTGAGTTTAATTGAAGTGTTGGGCTTTGTCATGGCATCTTCATACGTGTCATTATGCTTTGCTCTCGGTACTCACTTTCCTCACTGCCCTCTCCCCTCTGGTTCCCATCCTGCCCTGCTAGCCCCGCCCACTGCTTACATGTCAGCTATATTCTCTCCTCCTTTTCCTGCCTCCTTTCTCTTAGCCCCCTTTTCAGTTTCATAACTTACACACATTCACACACAGGCACACTCAATGCATGTGTACATACACATGCACACACACTCACACATGCACACATATGTGTACACACTGCACGTACATGTATGTGCACACTGATTCCCACATGGGAACACGCTCAGTACACTCACATGTGCCGTACTGCAGGCATACTCACCCATCCGTGAACACACGCACACACGCTTGTACATCCATGCACAAACACTTGCAAACACTCTCACCAGCACACGTATGCAGGCACTCAATTTAAATCCAAGTTCAGCATATAAGAAAACATGGAATCTGCCTTTCCAGACGTGGTTCATTTCTCTCAAGATAATGCATTTTAATCCACCCAACTCTTAAAACACAAAGAATTATTTTATTAGCTTCGCTAGTAGATTCAGTAGTGATTTATATCCATTAGTAGATTCACTACTGCATTGGTTTTCTTAAGGATATAATCTCTGTTGGGCATATCATCTTCTTTGCCCTGTGCCTCCCCCCCTCCCTTTCCACCTCTCACCTCCCGCTAGCCCTCTTCCTTCCTCTCTGTTTCGTGTTATAGATAAACCGAGCATCCACAAATGAGAGAAAGCATACAGCATTGTCTTTCTTAGTCTAGATTATTTTGCTTATTTTTAAAAGCATTTTTGTTTTGTTTTTGAGACAGAGGCTAGGCTTAGGGTCAAAGCACAGATCTGCCCACCTCAGCAGTTTTCATGCTGGGTTTGCAGCATGCCTAAGACTGCAGAGCAAGGTGGTCAAACATGAACCGCTCGGAATCAACCCGATATAGCAAAGACCCATTAGTAGTTAAACTCTGCTTGGGCAGGGATACCCTAAGAAGCCAGGCCTCCATCATGTCCTGGTCCATTTCTGCTGAGCAAGTGCCAATGGAAGGAGGGAACATGATCATGTGACCTCTTTCGGTTTGTGTGACCCAGAGGGACACTTTCTGATATAGCCTTACAACTGAGTAAATCTTCTTCACAAGTCTTTCCTGGGTAGCCTGTCTAGTATCCTCCTCAGTGGCTAAAACTGGCAGAGTGGATTCTCTGCCCTGCCTTGACTCCACCCCTCTTCTGATCTCTATCTAGTTCTCTGTCTTATTATTTTGAGAAGGGAGGAAAGAGACTGAAGATTTAAAGAGTAAGATCTTCTGTACAACCAAGATGAATTTAGGAGGTTCCGTTTTATTTCGCGTGCCAAAGTCTGCCATTAAAACAAGGAGAAGCTGCCCTCCTTTGCCAGCCCAGTCCCTCATTGGTTGCCAAGGGCAATGTAATGAGAAAAATGAATTAGGGACTCCACGGGGCACAGGGTGGCTGTCACCAACTCAATCTCTTTCCACACCACGTTTGCAAACATGTCGTGCACCCTAGACAGGAGCAGATGCCACAGGCACCCACTTCAAGCCTGGCATCCTCATCACGTCCAGAAAGGGATCTAGCCAAAGTCAGCACAGACACAGAGCAGGTGGCAGTGGTGTGGGAGGGCTCCCCAAAACTGAGCGGAACAGATGGCCAAGCGACGTGAACTCACAGTACACATTTCAGAGACTAACAGGCACTGGGGATCACAATTTGTCACTGCAGAAGAGACCTGGCTTAAAGGGCTGAAGTGAGAGGCAGCCCATGCTAGAGTCTTTGGACCCGTTTTTGTTTCCTGACACTCCTGCTGGGATACATTTGGGCGTTTAGCCCCAGAAGTCAGTGTGTTCATAAAGGGCAGTTTTGTTGGCCAGCAGAGGCCTTGTGACTGCAGCAGGCAGAATTCTTCCTGTGGCCCCTGAGGCCTGAAGACCATGAGTTCTTTAGACTTTCCCTCCCGCAGGCTTCTCCAGTTCAGAAGTAAAAAAGCAGAGGCACAAACATCCTTCAGCTGGACATAGTTCTCTGCCTCGATGAGGTCTGCACAGAAATTCTTAGTAGAACTCTAGGGTGCCCCAGCAGAGCACAGCCATGCCGCTTCCCAGCAGGGTACAATAGTGTTTCCCTTAGGAATCCTCTTGTTCCTCTTCCTCCAATTGTATTTGGAGCCCAACTGGGCAGCATTGGGACCTGGGAGGCTGGGGGCCCCAGAAGTAACATATCAGTCATGCTAAAGCCCACCTAACACTCTGCATGTTTGGGGCAGGGGCTGATGCTTGCCATGGATATACTGAGGGCAAAGGTGGCATCTCCACCCTCAGTATCCAGGAGTGTCTGCTCCCAGGTGGTGGTGGAAGACCTGCATATGTGGCTGTGGCCAAGAATGGGAGGCAGCCCTGGGAGAGGGATGTCAAGGACCAAACCATGGAGAGCGAGCGCCCTGCCCAGAAACCCTGCAGTTATTGTGTGTGAAGCTTTGTCTTGGAAACATTTTCCAACAATAAGTAATTGAAAATATGCTATGTGAAAAGCTCTGTCCCTGGGAGCTGACCTGTGGCAAATAAAACAGATGGATGGGTACGTCATCCAAGAAACGTATTTCAAACCTAGGACTCAGAAGGGTTTGGTCTTTCAGTCAGTGAAATCGTCAGCTCCTGCAGAGGAAAAAATAGAAAGTGGTTTCTGGATTCTTCTCTAAGTGTGTATATGTGCATATGTGTGAATGTGTGTGTGTATGCATGTGTATGAGTACATGTGTATATGTGTATTTTCTATTTGTCTGTGTACATATGTGTATTATGTTTATGCATGTGTATGTCTACATATATGCATTTGTGTGTGTGTGTATGATTGTATTTTGGAGGAAAATGAGACTTGCAGTTCAGAGATGAAGCCTACTTTATTTGTAGTATGAGAGAGAGAGAGAGAGAGAGAGAGAGAGAGAGAGAGAGAGAGAGAGAGAGAGAAGAGCAAGCATAACAGAAGAGGTTGGCTCTGGCCTTGGGTAGGATGGAGCAAAGCAAACCATTGAAGATGGAATAACCAACAGCTTTCTGAAGTTCAAAAACACCTTCGAGGATGTTACCCTTCTTTAGAAAAAGAATGAAAGACAAACCACTTCACACTGCCACTGGGTCAAACTTAGCTCTTCCTTATGTGAGGAGTCCAGGCAACCTGCATCTTAGCCTCACCTCTCAGACTTCCTTCTTACAGAGACAAGCAAAGGTCCAAGGCCCAGCAGAATCCTTGACACTGTAAATATCACAGACTCAGGAGTTCAATGACTCCGCCTGCATTCTTTCCCTTCACTCTCACAGCTTACACACACACACACACACACACACACACACACACGAGAAAAAAATAGTCTTCCTGTGTCAGTGGGGAACAAATTGTTTCTGTGGAATTTTCTTTTTCCCTAAAGACATGATAAATTAAATACTTGCCTCAGAAAGTATTTCTGTGTCAAGATAATTTATATTTAGAAGGTACACTTAATGACTTTTTAAGGAACACAACCAATCAACTTCAGTTACAGAAATTTTAAGCAGGGCTGACCATGCCACATTCCCGCCTCGTGGTCTGGACATTTCTTCCACAGGGGGCTGAATGGATTTGTTGATGTTATTCTGTTCTTAGATGTTTTGTTTGTCGAGTGAATGCTCTTGGATAGACAAGGATGTTGAGTTCCTTGAAACTATTGGGCTTCCCTTTCTGCTTTCATTGTGTTCCCCATGGGTTCTGGTACTCAATACAGCAACTGGCTTCAGGGTCTCATGTGCGCCAGGCTGGCTCAAACTTGTTCTGTAGCTGAGGATGGTATCAACCTCCTGACCCTCCTGGCTGTACGTACGGAATAACATCATCCACTTAGCTGCTCGTCCCCAATTAGTGTGGAATTTCAACTTAATGAATGGAGTAACTGCAATAAAGCTGACCTGAACACCAGACGAGAAGATCTGCAGAGCTAAAGGTCATTCTCAACAAAGATTTCATGGGTCTCCATCTTCACCCCAGACATTTCAGTCAAGTAAAATAGTTATAGCCAATCAAACATCACACATGAATCTGGGGGGGGGGGGGGGGGGAATCTAACCAATCCTAGAACAATGCAGAAAATGCATCAGTTAGAGATGCTGGAGCAATGCTGTTTCTGTAAACAGAGTTTCAGTTAGAAGGCATGAGTGGAGGTCCAGCGTGGCTGCGGGACTCTAGACTTGACTACGGAGGAATCAAGAAAGCGTGTATGAGAGCAGAGAAAGCAGGACATGAGCTATCCTTCTGTGTTCTAAAGAAAGTGCCCTTGAGTGTCATGAATAGAGAGAATGCCCTCTGAAGCAGAGACACTGAGACGGGCTGAGCTTGCTACCTCAGGAGGAAGAGCAGGCCTTCTTCTCTTGGCCTTCCTTTGCTCCGAAAGTTTGGACTTCTGAGAGACTTCATGTGTCTTTGGTCTAAACACTAGGGTTTGGAAAAGGATGGCCAGCTGGAGCAGTGCCTGGAGACGGAGCTCGCAGCTTCCCCAAAGTGAACATAAGCTTTTGGTTTTCTTATGAGAAAGTCTTTTTAAATGAACCTGCTGTTGTAGAATGGCGTTATAAATCCAGACAAGCGCTCTTCTCAAGGGAAGATGTAGCAAAACCAGAAAGAAGTTGACAGTCCGTTTCCTCTATTGCCCCTGGGTGACCTCAGCTTGCGTCAGATTGAGTCTGAGTCAAGTGGACCCAGAGTCAACTAATCAGTTGGTCATTATTACACAGGCAAATGGTGTTTCATCATTTCAGCGGGACAGATTGCTCTTCCACAGTCATTTCTGTTTTATAATGCGACTGGACGTTAATTTTTAAAATGTAGCTAAAACCAAAAGTAGACATGAAACGTTTGTGCTCCAAGGGGATATTGCTTTCTTGTCCAAACGTGTGGTTTCTCTCCCCAGGGGAGCTCCCTCTCCTGTTTTTAGTGTTTGCTTGGAGGGGACAGATTCTGCTTTTGTCGCCCAGAGGATTTTCAGGTCTGTGAGCTCAGGTGGCCCTACCACCTTGGCCTCTTTGTACCACAAGGTCATCTGAACTGTTTCTGCCTCCTCTCTGACTCTGACCTTCCTGGCCCTTTCTGCTGAAGAAAAGATTCCCTAGGTTCTGCCATGCCTGGACCCTGCACTGTCTCTCTGGATCCTTCCTCTCCAAAATGCCTGCTGTCGTAAAAACTCACTGGAAAGAGATGTAAGACAGAGGTTTCCTTTTTCTTCTTCAGCCCCAGCCTTGAACAATCCCATCTCTGTCCCTCTGTCCCTCTAGTTTTGAGGAGAGAAGTGAGAGCTCTTCCTGAGCCATCGAAGCTGGCCCTTATGGACCGCTGACAATGAAGGAAGGCAGTGGCTGCAGTCTGTGTTGTCACTACCTGTGGCTTCACGTCAGTCGTTATGTGTAACAAGATAAGTCAAAGAAAGAAAGCAGAGACAGATGAACAGCAAAGAACTCTTACAAGATGCTCACTTAAAAATTAGTAAATCGAGTGCTATGCAGGCTGCCCAGGAGAGAAGTCATCAACAGTCTTGAACCATTCCAGCCGCCATGGCGTGCCAGGAAAGCTGTGCCCTCCAGGGCAATAATGGCATTATTGTTGTGGGGATAACCAACTGTTTTATGATTACATTTGAGGCCTGCTCCTTGGCAGGGAATTGATGTTTGGCTCTATAATTCAAGAGCCCACATCTGGGAAAGCAAGTCTTGGGGAGGAAGCATCATTGTTATAATAAATGCTCCATTGTTAAACTAACTTTTAAATAGTCGTGTTAACACCTATAGACCAGTGCTGTGCCCGGCTTTCATCAGAGAAGCTTCTTACTAGAGTGGGTAGTGATGACTACAGAAACCCTTACTTGACCAGGGCTTGTCCCTAAATGGGACAGCCATAGCATCCTCTTTATGACCTAGAGAAGATGGCAGAAGCAGCATCAGGGAAGAAGGTGGGAGTTGGAGGGTGAGGAGACACAGTAAAGACATCTGGATGTGACAGATATGGCTCATGAACCCACCTCATTCATGTGTACCTTCACAAGGCCTGCAGAGATTGATGTCTCAGCCTTTTCATCCTAGACGGGAAGGGGTCCAGAGGGGACTGTTGTCAGTTAAGGGTTGTTGGGGGAAGGGTGTCATTTTCTTTCGTGGTTTAGCTGATAAGTTGTCCGTGCTCTAGCAAATAGCCCCATTCCAGTTAAACTCAGTGAGTCACACATAAAACCAGTATTGAAGGAAGGATGGGGATTTGCTGGGGAGAAAAGTTTCACAGGGAGAGGGACGAGTATGAGAGGGAGAGACAGGGGTGAAACAATGGAATTCATTACACACACACAAACTGTCAAACAACTATTAAAAAAATTAAGGTGATAAAACAAAAGCTTAAAATTAGGGTAAACAGCCCAAACATTTCTCAGAAGATACACAGCTATTAACAGTGTGTGAAGGATGCTCAACACCCTCAAGGGTAATCTAAGTCACAACCATAGTGGGGATCACATCACCTCTGAAGCATCACTATGAAGGCAGGTGAGGATATGGAGGGGCGGGTCTTACCCACTGTGAGTGGGAGGTTAGCGCAGTCATTCCAGACAGTGAGAGGGAGGCTTCCTTAGGAACAGATAGAACCACCAAGTGATGGAGTGGCCACCACTTGGTCTGTATGAAGGAAATGAAGATGGCATGGGAATACAATGCCTATGCTCACTCAATTCCCTCAACCCTCACAACAGCCAGCAGCCAGTACACAGCATCAAGTCATATATCCACAGACCGGTTTCTAAAGGAAATGTGACACAAACACAGGAAAAAGGTATAGAAAGAATGGGTGTGGGACAGAATGTCTCCAAGTAAGGACGACAGAGCTGTCTGTCTGCTGTGACCTGGCCCAGAGCTGTAAATGCAGAAGAGGATAGCTTTTGTCTTCCAGGGTGGATTGTGTCTGTCAGAAGAATCAAACCCCTTTGCTCAGTATCGTCTTGTAAGCAGCTCAGCAGACTGAGACAAAATGGCATCAATGTTAAATCTCACATACACATGTGTGTACACACATGCACACACAAGCCTACACACTTGCCCATACAAATGCATGCACTTGAGCGTGTGTATACATGCACACACATATGTACAATTAAAGATAGCAATAAATGAACTTTAGTGTCTGAACAATTAGGTCATCCTGGTTCTTCAGCTGGAGCAGCGTTATCTTATAGTGGGTCATTTGTCCCATTTCCCAATCTGTTTTGAAAGCAGAACACAACTTGAGTGCACCCCGTTTCGAAGATGTCATCTGAATTGTTTTGAGTTAGAATTTTTGTTTTTTTGTAGACAGGATCTCACATAGCCCATACTAGTTTCGAACTCAGTTGTCAAGGTTAGCCTTGAACTCCCAATCCTCTTGCTTATACCTGTCGAGGTCTGCCCCTCCACACCCGGGTTAATCATGCTTGTACTAGATGATAAGGCTCCTCTTAGGAGTACGTCTTTGAAGAGTTTTGGAAACCACAGGCAGCATTAGCATTTTATGGTGATACCATAAAATAGGTTATGGTGACACCATAGGTTATGGTGACATCTGTATTTCATGACTACCCATGATTCTTGCTGCAAATCAGGCAGGCAGACAAGGACACCCTCTTACACACTTCCGTGTGTTCCTCCATCAGGGGGTCCTGCAGGCTCTACTGCCCAGCACCTCAGAAAGTGATCACCTTTGCAGTTAGGGCTGCTGCAGATGGAGTTAGTGAAGACAAGGCCTTCCTTCAGTGTGTGGCATGAAGACGGGGCCAGGGAGGTCAGCCTTGGATGGGTACAACTGCAGGGAAGGGAAAGCCGAGGACTGCCAGCAAGTCAGCAAAAGAGGGGGTGGGTGGGCAGGGATGAGGGAAGGGGAGGAAAGATTCCTCGTGGGCTTTGGGGGAGTACAGTGCACTGATTGCAGGCTTCCAACCTCTGGAATTACAGAGCAAGAAGTTTCTGTGGTTTAAGCACCCATGTTTGTATAGGCTTTGCTATGTCAGCCCTAGAAAGCTAACCTATGCATTCCAGACGCGCCCTCATTGGCTGATAGGGGTGTTTTTATGAACCAAGAATTCTCACATGTCTGTCAGGTATTTCCTAGTGTTGTTCAGATTTTACAGATTAAGGAACTAAAAACTGGAGAGATAACTCAGCTGACCCAGGCCTGCGTGCCTAGAATGTGACAAAATCTCATGGGCTTGCTCTTGATTTGTCCCCAGGAGCACAGCCGTCATTAGGGCCACTTTGAAGATGAGGAAATGGAGCGCATGGGGGTGGAATGGCCCTCCCCTTATCTGTTTGAAGCTAAACACATTCATTTCCTGTGGCCTTCTCTGGAGGTTACTGACCCACATAGTTTCTTTGCTGCTTTTTGCCTCGTCTGATTAGGCTGCACACAGCTCATTTATGGAGTTTCAAACCAAGCAGGAAACCTTGTAAAGCAGTGACCAATGGACGGACTTTAACATTCCAGCCCCTTCTAGGACCAGTCTTGAAGGGTATATGAGCTTACTGCTTACTTTTTTAAATGATACTGTTTTGCAATATAATAATAGCCACCATTTATGGAACACTAGTGTTTTTGGATTTACTAAGCCCCTGTACAGCGTTAGTTAAACTTAGTAAAAGACGTAGAAAGTCATTACTATTGCGTTATTTTTAATAAAAGAAAACTCCAAGTTCAGTCCCCCACAAAAGCTCTTAGGATGGAAAATATAACAATGGATGGGCGAATGGAGGTTAACTGGGTGCAGGGTGCACCGCCTCGCACACCACACAGGAAGCAGCAGGGTTTCCCTAGAGCCAAGCTCAGCGAAGCTGATCAACTCAGATCCCGTTGGGAGGAAGATGCTGTGCCAACACTTACCTGTTTTTCCCACGGCATCATTAGCTAGACTCAAGACCTCAGCAGAGGTGCTGGGGCAGTGTTTCTGGAAAGCCAGCTGACTCTGCTGATGGCTAGGAAATCAAGTTAGCATGGTAGGCAAACAGAAGAGAAAGCCTAGCTAAGTGGATCCCACATCGCGATAGAAACATAGTTTTTAGAAAATACTTACTGGTTATGCGTGAGCAGAACCAGGTAAAATATGTGTTTTGCCACGACTGGGAGAAAAGATGGTGTGTTCCATCTCCAAACACCTCTGCTAACAGGGCAGCATTTGGTGTGAGTTCTTCTCTGGCATGAAACCTCAAGATCACTGCCTAAACACAAGGCAACTTGAGTTCCTGTACAGATATAAAATCAGAACCGTACCCATTTTCAGGATCTCATTCCCATCTCGGTCCACTCCAGCACACTGGCTGAATCTGGCTTCTCAGGGGCCAAAGGGAATTCCTCGCAGAGAAGAAAGACGTTCACAGGTTGCTTGACACCCTCAGCCCAGTGGCAGTCCCCCTGAGTGTGCAGTTTTTCACATTGGCCGCTCTCAAATATTGGTCACCTAAAGAATTACCTCAGAGGCTCGTTAAAAATCCAGAAAACTGAACTAGTTTTAGGTAAGGTTCAAGAAGGGAAATTTCAAATGTTTCCGAAGAAGTGTGCACCAACTCTAACTTACAAACTTCATGGCTGCCGGTCAAGCATCATAGTCACCAACTGAGGCCTGAGAAACAGGACCTGGAGACACCAACAGTTACAGGATACAGGGGAAAGGAAAGCAAAGCGGGGTTGGGGAGGGCTGAGGTGACATTCACTTAACCGAGCGCTGGCTTTAGCCCCACAGATCCTGGCTTCCATCACCACCCCTAAGTCAGCCATGTGGGAAACACCTGCGATCCTGGCCTTGGAAACTGAAGTCAGGAAGACCACACACAACTCCCAGGTCATCCTCTAGACCGAGGCCAGTCCGAACTACGTGAGACCCTCCTTTAAAAAGGAAAGAAAAGAAAACCTCATTTCCTGCTTGATGGATTCAGAAACTCAACTCTAAAGATGAACCGATTTTAAATTTCCTTTACTATCTGCTGCCCAAAGCACCGAAACGTGATTGGGTAGCGGATAAACCGTGAGACGTTCTTGTCCGTAGGGCTCCGCATCTTCCCTAAGCATGCTTGTGAAAAAGTGGGGATCGATCGCTGGTGAAGTGGAGGTTAATTTTAGCACCCTCTAGAAACACATCCACCTTAGAGGGGCTGTCAGTCCGGACACGTTCCCTAAGTGCTCATGTTCATTGTGAAGGTCTGTGAGTCTGTCTGGGTTAGGCTGCCGAGGCTTGCCTCTAATCTTCATACTATGACATTTCATAATTTTAGGAGCTGGGGGCATCTAAAAGACTTCTGGAACTGAATATTTTAGCAGAGATTTTTCGGTTGATTACACAGCAGGATAATTTCCACAGTTGCTCAGCTCTTAATTCTGGTTCCTTCTGAAACCTCACAGCTAATTCAGCAGTGTGTCCCTCTGATAATAAAAGATATTTCAAGGTTCTAAGAAAGAACACTTCTCAAACCTCCCCCTTCCCTTTCTCCTTGTCCTCCCCTTTCTCCTCTTCCCCATCCTCCTCTAACTGGCAGGTAGCTGCCTTCTCCCTCTGCGAGAGTGTATTCGGCAAAGGCAGTATGGGGGGCTGTAAGGCTGCTTTCGTTACTAATTAGTTGTGTGTTCTTCCTCAGACTTTGAAGACAGCAAGCGTTCATTCTGAAATCTGAATGCTGAAGTGTCTAAATGAAGTGCTGAGAATATATAATCTTCAGACTAGGAGCTAACAGTTGTGTTTTGGAAGATTACATTTGACTCTTTAAGTGGCATGTTGTCTGAAGAAAAGATCACAAACCATACAAAAAGCAAGAAAAACTGATAGTTTGGCGGTGGGATGAACAGTTGGCTATGTCATAAGGCAAGCGTAGGGAAATCTTGATGGGTGCTGGGCACACTGGTACTTGGTGCAAAATTGTACCATCTCCTCTTAATGTTTGAAATTTTTCACAATGAGTGCCTGGGAAATTCTGCATTTAGGATATAGGTTTTCTATACGCATGCCACACATATTAGTAATTAAATCTCCCAAATGCCTCAATGACTCATATTTGTGATTCTTGAGGACGCGCTAAAATGTGCTCTCCCCTGACCCAGCGTGGCTTTTATTCCATTAGCTGTGCGCTGTACTTTCACACGATCGGGCACATTCCATGGTGATTTTGAAGCATGTCAAACTCATTGCAGCTGCAAGCATCTGCACTGTAGCAGATCCCAGTGGCACTTGAGAGTGTCGTCATCATGGAATGAAAACACAACTTAACCGTATATTTCTCTTCAGTGTCTCGTGATATTGGAGACGGGAGGAGATAATGCAGTAGGACACGGTCTGCTACCCCTTCCCATTCAAGAAACTTCAACAACCTATCGGGTTCCTTAACCTGTGTGTCTCCCAGGTGTGTGTCTTTGGCACAGGCAGAGCCCTTGGGTTAGATGAACTAAATCACATGTTGTTTGTCGACTCGAGTGTTTTATTGTCCGTGTGAAGCAGACAGGTTCTAGGCTCTGCTGTGTGGACAGCTGCAGCCTCACCACAACAAAGATGAAGAGAAGAGCCACGGCTTGACGTCTTGAAAGAGACATCTGGCTGCTGTGGAGCCAGCAGCTGCTCGCGGGAATGGCGGCAGTATCCTCCGGAGAGGCTCAACTGTAGATATGGCCATAGGAGCCTCAAGGAACCGGTCTGTGAGTCGGTGCTAGGAACGCCAAGCAGCCCCACACCAGTGAGAGAGTACAGCCCAACAGGCAGTGGCCAGAGCTGGGGCCAGGGGAAAAGGAGGCCAGGGGAAACGGAGGCCAGGGGAAACGGAGGCCAAAGGAAATGGAGGCCAGGGGAAATGGAGGCCAGGGGAAAAGGAGGCCAGGGGAAATGGTGAAAGACATCACTGAGGAGACTTGTTTACAATTTAGGACATACTTGAAATTCCTGCTGGCTTTAGGAATAGAATATGGAGCACCATGTGGTCAGACTCATGAAGACATACGTAGAGAACAAGCCCAGTGCCACCATGCATATATCCCCTCCACATGCACAGGAGTCTGTATTTCTAATATTCATTATAGATTTTTATTTGAAATGGGCAAAATGCCTGGTTATTAATTTGACCATTGACTAAGATTAAACTCACGTTTTCTGTGCTCATGGTGTTGTTTCATTTATGGTACTTGGAATTGAATCCAAGGCACTATGCAGGCTGGGCACATACTCTGCTACTGAACTTCATCCACAGTCCCATTTCTTCTTTTTATTTATTGATTTTTTTAACTTTTAAAAGTCATGTGTACCTGGGCGTGGTGGCGCACACCTTTAATCCCAGCACTGAGAAGGCAGAGGTAGACATATCTCTGTGAGTTTGAGGCCAGCCTGGCCTATAAAGTGAGTTCCAAAACAGTTAGGGCTGTTACACAGAGAAATCCTGTCTCAAAAAAAAAAAAAAAACACTTTACGCATATAGGTATTTTCCCTAAATGTGTGTCTGTGCACCACATGTGTGCAGGGCTCGTGGGTGCTAGAGAAGAAGGTCAGAATCCCTGAAGGCAGAGTTATAAACTGTGGGTGCCGGGAATTAAACGTGGTTCCTCTGAAAGAAGAGCCAGTGCTCTTAACCTCTGAGCCATGTCTCCAGTCCCTTTACTTTTCGTTTTGAAGTCCTGCTAGGCTACTTAGGCTGGTCTTGACACTGTTGTCTCTTATCTCAGCTCCCCAAGCAGCTGGGGTGACCAGTCTGCTTTACCAGGCTCATCTTCCTCAAGTTTAGCCCAAGTTCCCAGCTCACAGCTGTCCACACAAGACTGCTATTCTTTACAATATAGCTGCTAGATATATCTTGTAGATAATTCAACTAAAACTTTCACACAAGCAGAAACTATTGATGTGGGATGCCCTTCTGAATGCTGTGAATATGTTTCATTACCATTGGTTAATAAAGACGCTGTTTTGGCCTATACTAAGGCAGAAAACAGGTGGGAAATCCAAACAGATACAGGAAGAAAGAAGGCAGAGTCAGGGAGATGCCAGCAGCCACCAGAGAAGCAAGATGTGAGATTGCGCCACGGCCATGTGGCAATACATAGATTAATAGAAGTTGGTTAATTTAATATGTAAAACCTAATAGTAATAAGCCTGAGCCACCAGTCAATCAGATTGTAATTAATAGTTAGCCTCAGAGTGGTTATTCAGGACCTGGCAGGTGAAAGAGAAACCTTCAGTTACAAGCTACACATGTATCTCTTGATCCAGCTATTGGCCACTGCTCAGATGTGGGCATTGCAAGACAACAGGATGCCAGAGATCTTTGACCATCAAAGCACTCTGCTGAGAAGGACATTTTAACGTCCCCTGTCCAGGGATGAGGCCATAGCTGTCTATGGCCTCAGCGGCTGTGTGGATCAGTGTTTTGTCAGTTTGATACAAGCTAGGGTCATCTGCGATGAGGAAACTTCAGCTGAGAAAATGCCTCCATCGGCCTATCTGTAAGCAACTGTGTGGAGGCAGCCTCTTGATTAACAGTTGTAGTGGGAGGGCCCAGCCCACTGTGGGCAGCACCACTCCTGGGCAGGTGGTTCTGGGAAGCATAAGAGAGAGGCCTTAGCAAGCCAGTAGGCAGCCTTCCCCCATGGACTCTGCTTTAGTTCCTGCCTCTGGGCTCCTGCCTTGAGTTCCTGAACCTTAGTTCCCTGCATAAGCTGTGAGCTGAAAAAACCCTTTCCTCCCCAGATTGCTTTTGTAATACCATTTACTGAAAGCCCCAGAAAACAAACTAACACAGGAGGTAAAGCTGAACCGGTCTGACTTTTCAAAGTACCTCACGGATTTTCACTTACGGTATCTGCAGTTGCAAAGTTGTCAGCTTGCAGAAGTATCTTGCTGTGTCTTGTTGCTATCCAGAACCAGGGCTACCAGGCAGCAATGGTACCATCAGCCCTTGCGACAATCTTGTAAGACAGGCAAGTCACAGTGTGTGCTATATCATGGAGAGCTGAGGATTTCGCCCAGGGCCCCCCGAAACGCTGAATACATGGTATACCATCAAGCTTACACCCCCAGCCACTGTATTATTATTCTGATTATATATCTGGCGATCAGAGAATTCTTTGAACTTTTCAAGTTTACCTTAGGTTAGTGATTTGTGGTCTTGAATGCCCAGGGATATGGGCAAGTGCTTCTGGCCATCCCTTCTCCTGCAGGTTTGACAGGAAGCTGAGTTACCGTTACAGTTTTGGTTGCTGTGATTCTCGTTGAAGTTCATGTCAGTGCAGAGGGCGACGTGTTTTCTGCTTTGAGAAGTCCCTAGAAATGGACTCAAGACTTTTCAATAGACTCATGGGAGTGCTGTCTGTGTTAGAAAAACTAAAGAGCAGGAGTCAGTGGGTTGTGGATAGTAACCATTCAGTGTCTGACAGTAGAGGCTCGCCTGCCCCTAAATAGTTCCTTCCTTGTCTCAGAAAACAGTGATGCCTGTTTCCCTGACTGCTCCAATCAGCGCTTGCCCCTAAAACTTCACACTCCAGGACAAATCCATCAGAATCGGACCCCCTTTGTGACCCCCACCCACTACCTTGGTCCAAGTCGATAACTGTTAGGCCAGCCACCTCCATAGTGTCCTGGCTTCACTGTGATCTTCAATCCATGCCAACAGAGGAGCCGAGGGAACGTGTGAAGACAAGGATCAGCTCCCATTTCTCCTGGTGTGGAATCTTCCGATGACTGTCCATGCCCCACGTGGAAGCTAGAGTCTTTAGTGAGACCTAGGCTATGGTTCATCTTCTTCTCACACTCAGATCTCCCCTCCCCTGTGCTCCCACTTCCTCTCTTCCCTTGGGTCTTGGCTCTCGAGCTTGGGACACACTATGTGTTTTGCCCCAGGAAGCTGTAGGGGGGTCGCACCTCCACTTTGTCAGCTCAGGCATTTACTCCGATTGATGTGGGAGTGTCATATATCAATCTGTTGATTTCATTGGTTAAGCAATAAAGGAACTCCTTGGCCCTGATAGGTTAAAAGATAGATGGGAGGAGGAAACAGAATAGGATGCTGGGCAGAAGAGGAAGTGAGGTCAGACTCTGCTCTGCTTCCAGAGGGCTGGAGCAGGGACACCATGCTCCACTCTCCCAGGATGGACAGAGGCTAGAATCTTCCCGGTAAGCGCACCTTGGGGTGCTTACACACATCATTAGAAATGGGCTAGTCCAGGTGCGAGAATTAGCCTGTAAGGGCTAGAGTTCATGGGCCAAGCAGTTCTTAAATGAATACAGTTTGTGTGTTGTTATTTCAGGCATAAGCTAGCAGGCGGCTGGGGTGTTGGGGACGCAGCCCCGCCGCCGCTTCTTATTTCAACACTCCGATGTGTTCTCAGCAGCAATATTCTCCTGGTCACCAACTATAAAACTAATCCAAGCACACCTTAGCATTTATGTGGAATACTGCTTTTTTACTTATTTCATATTGTTCTGTGTTCCATCCAATAGAATGTAAGTTAGTGAAAACAAAACCTCAGCCACTGTCCTTGCTGCGGGCCCAGCACTTGACTCATCTCATGGTACAAATTGGTGTTCAACACTTGTTTATTGAATGAAAGAATTCATTGAAGGGAAATTGATTCATCTTTGATGAACTCTTCATGCCTCATCGTTAGGGAAAGGTATCTGAGGATACATCCATTGTACTCTGGGCTTTATGTCCCTTCCATCGTTCATCCTCCCTGCTTCATCTCTGCCCTCTCACTCATCCATCTCCTCACAGCTTCCCAAACAATGGCTGATTCCTGGTCACCAAACCTATAATGGGATTCCAGCGCTGGCCCTGAGTCAGTGTGAGCTTTCATTCATAAAGATTTGGTTTGACTTTCGCATGGCATTTAAACGTTTGTACCCAGAAACAGAGATAGAAAAGATTTTTTTAAAAGATATTCGTCATGTCATAAGCACAGAGTACAATGGATGTATCCTCAGATACCTTTCCCTAACGATGAGGCACGAAGATAAGAGTTCGTCAAAGATGAATCAATTCCCCCTCAATGAATTCTTTCATTCAATAAACAAGTGTTGAACACCAATTTGTACCATGGGATGAGTCAAGTGCTGGGCCCGCAGCAAGGACAGTGACTGAGGTTTTGTTTTCACTAGTTTACATTCTCTTGGATGGAACACAGAACAATATGAAATAAGTAAAAGAGCAGTATTCCACGTAAATGCTAAGGTGTGCTTGGATTAGTTTTATAGCTCATGATTAGTTCTACATTTAAATGTCTTTATTATATGCGCAAGTTACCCTGGGAAGCTGATTAAAAGGCACGCTCTGGTTCAGATGAGACCCTAGGCATCTAAGAAGTTTCAAGGCAATGTCTGGAGTGTTGATCTTCTTTCTCTATTGCACATGGTGTACTGTCGGGCAGTGCAGTCTTTCTCAACCATACTGGAGAAGAACTAGAGCCCTGCCTGGCCGTGGGTTGGTTCATGCAATTAATTAACTCATGCCACTGCCTTGAATTGAGACCTGCTATGCACAATCCCAGGCCCCGCCTCCCCTGCCCAAGAAACCAAGAGAATGATCATTGTCCAACTGCATGTTTAGCTGGTAGGACGGAATTCTAATCTGCACACTGTACGTTGTCTGTCTGCACTCCGTATGGTGTCTATCTACACACTGTACAATGTCTGTCTGTACAGTATACAGGGTCTGTCTGCTCGCTGTACAGGGTCTGTTTGTACTCTATACAGTGTCTGCCTGCTCACTGTACAGGGTCTGTCTGCTCGCTGTACAGGGTCGGTACACTGACTGAGAAGCACAGAGGCTTTTTGATCTCAGACTCATCAAACTTAGCACTTGGTATCCAGGGTTCTAGGGGGGCCCCCACTTTAATTCTGTTTGGCACATTCCTCCTCGTGGGTCAGGAGAGTCTCGGTTGTGCAGCGGCAGTGGGAAAGAAAAGCAAAAGAAGGATGCCCTCTATTTGAAAGGATTTCCAGTGGGGGCTCAAGTGGCAGCTTAGTGGTTAATGTATTTCCTATCAGCATGAAAATCTGATTTTGGATCCCTAGTGCCCATATGGTGAAAAGGTCAGGCCTGGCAGGGGAGCTGTGACCCCAGCACTGGACAGGGGAAGACAAGAGGAATTCTGGGATTCACTGGCCACCCAGTCAGATTGCAATTGAGAGCTTCCGGTTCCCAGAGAGACCCTTTCTAAAAATAGCAAGATAGAGAATGACAAAGGCAACTTCATATACAGGGGAATGCATGCTCACACACAGGTGTGTTTACACACCACCACCACCACACACACATACACACACATCACATACCCATTAACACATACACAAATCACCATACATATACACATCAGTGGACACACAGAGATCACTACACACACATCATTACACACACTCATCACCAGATATGTATACATCACTATATAAACATCAGTGCACACACACACACACACACACACACACACACACACCAGGCATTCTCAGCACTTAAGATCAGTGACTTCAATTTAGTCTTTCCATATGTAACTAGGCCATGTGGTCATTGGAAGAGAGAACAGAACACAAATGTTTGAGCCCGGTTTGCAAGTCTGTTGAGAATAGGAGGCACGGTAGCCTGGAGTCGATACACACACTCATAGAACATATCTGCTATAAGTCAAACAAGACCAAGTCACACTAATGTGAAAACTGTGCATCCCCTAAATTCCTTACAGCGTCCAAGCCTTAGTCATGGCTAAGGCACTGGGCACTGTCTCTTCTACCTGCGCACAGTTAGACCACACTCGAAGCACAGAACTCCACTCAAGTAAAAGTTTAGCTTCCCTGGTTTATTCCTCTGTGTTACTTGCTGCTTTGCAAATTTCTTTGTATAGAGAAGGCGTAGCAGAGTGGACATGTTGTAAATAACCATGCCAGTCAGGGGTGGTGGCACTTGGGAGACAGAGAAAGAGGAACGGGAGTTCAAAGGCGTCCTCAACCACACACAAGTTCAAGACCAACCTGCTATACAGGAGATCCCATCTTAAGCAGCCCTTGCCTCCTCAGTCTAAATATCTTCTTCAGTTTAGTGTAGACGAGCTATGTCAATTATTTAGAAAGGCTAAATTATCAGGAATATTTAAATACCACAGCTTTTCTCTTTTTATATTTAAAAAAGTTCAGCATACTGAAACTAAGCCCTTAGACTTTTAAAATAGTATAAACATTCACCAATACACGTGCTTTCTGTATCTTCACAGGATTAGCGCTGAACTTAACCAGTGGAGCTTCTAAAGTTTTCTATTTCCCGAATGACATTGAAATCTGGAGGAGTTAAACCAACGGCCACCCAACAGCTCCAACCTGTCAGAGCAGGATTCAACATCTTCCCAGTCTTTTCTTCTTATATCAGATATATCTAATTTAGCATCTGGCCCTGTGTACTGTCTTTAAGGAAACTTGTGGAGGTGAGTGAAAATAGCAAGGGATCGTGAGTCACATCCTCCACTTTTAAAACCAGACCTCAGTGCAACACTTAGGAGCAAATGATTGCCTGGAGAGAGGGCGCCCCAGTTGAGAGCATTTGCTGCTCTTGCAGAGGACCCGAGTTCAGTTCCCAGCCCCCACATGGTGGCTCACAATCATTTGTAACTCTAGTTCCAGAGAACGTGATACCCGCTTCTCACCTGTGCTGCCCATACATGGTGCAGAGGTCCAGCTTGCAGGCAAGCATTCGCGCAGGCAAGCATTCGCGCAGGCAAGCACTCATACACATAGAATAAAACAAATCTGAAAAGAAACGTCGCGTGTGAGGTAATCACTGGAATTAGGAAATGCGCCCTGCTGATCACTGTAATCGTAGTGATCAAAATTAAAGGGAGCAGACAGAAGTCAGCATAAGCATCAGTAAGCGAGAACAGTGGGTAATGAACGAAGAAAACTCATTTCCATCCCCATGGAGTCAAGTAAGTAAAAGCAAAAGAAGGAGAAAGGAACCAGGCAAGCCTCTTAGATGCCGGACGAGGTAAACTCACATTTGAAGCTGTATTTGTGGTTTAGGGAATCAAATGGGGAGCAAATCCGAATAGTAGTTCTGACGGTGTAGAAGGTGAAAAATTCCATGTTTCGGGAATTCGTCTCTGCAGGATAAACTTCTCTGGTGAATAAGAACAATATTAACCAGATTACTTTTTTCTTGCTTTCCATATGTAACCACCAGGTACCAACTGTACTTTGGTCCCTGGCCCAGGCACTGGGATGGACCTAGGTGCAGTAGGTCCTCCGCCTGCTCTCAGATGGCCCTGTGGTGAGAAATGAGAAAATGGCAGGCACGGGTACCCAGGGAAACTGGATGAGTTGTGTCGCCTTCAAAGAACTTTTGATTTGAAATCCATTTTTTAAAATAGCCATTCCAGATGAGCAGAAGAGAAGGTTTGAAATATTTACGTGGGTTATCAGTTTTGACACACAGGAGGGAGACAAATGCCAAGGCCACCTCTAAATGAACTAAAATTACACAAAGAGGAGGGGAAGGAAGAGAAGGGGGAGGAGGAAGAAGGGGAGGAGGCGGTGGAGGTGACTGGAGGTTTGTGCAGCTCAGAGGACGAACACAAACATGCTCAGAGCCCTTCTGGCCTCGTGCTGGGAAGCCAATGTGCAGGTTCTTAGAAACAGGATGTGATGCAGAACACGGACTGAGCCAGAGAGGAGTCGGAGAGTTCACCAAGGCCCCTGGGAATGGCCAGGAAGTACAGAGGCCAAGGAATTAGAAGTATTTGATAGCTCAGAGGAAACCTGGCGAAGTAGGAGCAGTTTAAAGACCCACGCACAAAACAGGCTGCAGGAGCCTGGCTGCAACCCCCAGCAATGAGGAGAGTGCTGAGCCCTTCACTGGCAAAGCTGGGTTTTAGGGCTGAGTCCAGACAGAAGACAGCAGAGGACAAAATAATGAATCCGGGGAAAAAGAAAAAAGACTGCCAGGAGCTGTTAGGCTCCATGAGAAGTCACGATGCAATCAGCAAGAGTGTTTTTATTATACCGCATGCATGTGGGATTGCACACACCTGTCCAAAATGGCAACAGCTTTGAGAGGGACACACAAGCACAACTACAGGAAATTTAAAAGCAGCGTGACCATTCTACTTAGGATTGGCTTATGCAAGTGGCAATCATATTAGTACATTTCTAATTGGTTAAGGCTAGCGGGGCTGGGCTATGGCTATAGTTTTTCTATTCCTAGGCAAGGCTGGACAAGTCCCAGGCTTCGTCCTTCTTTGGTTATCACCTGTGGGGGACAGGAGGAGTTTGGCCCAGGCCTAGTACTTCCAGGAACTGTGGCCTCGTTCTTAACTGAGTTATTAGAGGCCTGTCATGATATTTGCCTGGCCATCTCAGAGCCAGTACAACTGTCACGCTAGAGCTCAGGTTTTGGGTTGGGTTGACAGCGTCTGCTTCTTCCGTGTTTTTTTCGGGGCTGGGATTAAGATAAGGATTGAAAGCAGAACTGGCCCTGCCCCTTGCTCACCAGAGAGCTCACCCTGGTGGTGAAGACAAAAAACAGCTGGCAGGCTGACCAACCCTGAAAACTACCCAGGCCTAGAACCAGCCTTACGTGCTGCCCCGCCCCATGTCCATCCCATCGGGATCATCTGAAGCATTCTCAGGGACCAGTCAGTCCTGCAGACCTAACGTTGCAGGATTTCCATAGCACAGGGCAAGAGCAGGATAACCGAGAGGGTCTCAGTGAGAGTCCAGTATTGACAGTGTAGCAGAAACCAGAGGCCTCGAACCAGACCAACGATTCTTTGCAATGAACACAAGTGAGGACGTGCTGCATGACTCACTGGGTCCCATTATAGCTCCCGTTAGGGTTCTGGAGAAGTATCACAAAAGACCACTATCCACACACGCAGTCAGCAAAAGCATTTATTATCTCGAGAATAGAAGTAGCAGCATCCAGCACAAAAGCAAATGGCAAATGGCGACCTTCAAGAAAAACTAGCAGGCTTTTTTTTAAATCCAACTAAAGGACTTCTAAAAGCAGCGTGGCCATTCTATTTAGGATTGACTTACGCAAGTGGCAATCATATTAGTACTTTTCTAATTGTTCAGGGCTAAGAGGGGTTGACTAAGGCTATGGTTAGGATTCAGGCATTATGCTGGCCTGCCCCATCACCTGGCCCGATGCACCTAGGCAGTACTCTGGCCAGCTCGGGCTCCTTGTCTGTATGCAGGTGCAAAAGGTCCCTTTAAGAGTAGCCCCGCCTACTCCCTCTCTCTTTCTTTCTGCCATTTTCTCCAAGGAGGCTGCTTTCTGTCTCTCTCCTTTACCTTCCCCTCTTTCTCTCTCTCTCTCTCTCTCTCTCTCTCTCTCTCTCTCTCTCTCTCTCTCTCTTTCTGCATCCCATTCTCTCTTCCCTTCCCCCATTCTCTTTATCTCAATAAACTCCGCACTCAAGCTCTGTCTGCCTGGCATATTTATCTCCTGCCCGTGTTCCTCACCCGCCATGGGACCCGCCACGGTCCTGCTCACACTGCAATCATAACGGCTATAGCTTTCCAATTATTAGGCAAGTCTGAACAAGTCCCGGGCTTTGTCCTTATTTGGCTATTGCCTTAAGGTAATGGGGTGTTTAGCCCAGGCTTAGTCACCATCAGGGGCGTTGGCAATTGGCTGCCCTTTCATTGAAGTCTTTCTCAGAAATTGCCTTGTTTAGTTTCGAGAAGCAGGAACTAGTTCTTAACTGAGCTATTACTTCCATGAGTAGATTGATGTTTCTCTCTCTCTCTCTCTCTCTCTCTCTCTCTCTCTCTCTCTTTTCTTTTTTCTCTTAAATATTATTTTATTTTGGTCAGGGAGGTTGCAAGGGCAGAGAGTGGATACAAAGGGACGTGAAAGGAATGGGATGGAGATGTGTGTGGTGAAAGACACAAGAATAAATAAAAAGGAAAAAAGGTGTGAACTTTGCTTTCTGTACTTAAAGACTGAGCTTTGGTCTGCTTCATTGCTGCATTCACAACGGACTCTCAGATAAGGAGACACCCTGCAACCCAGGAACAGTGAAGTCTGTTTTTCTGGAACTGGTCCTGACGAGACAGACCCTCCTCCTAGCTGGGCCTATGTCATTTCAACTCCTTTTCAGTTTGTGAAAACACAGGATCCAATAAGCAATTGTTACATCCACTTCCCCGTGACTGGCAGATCTTGTTGTAGGTGAGATGCTTTTTGTAAATCACTGGAGTCCAGATTCTACTTTCCAAGTGGCAAGAACATGCAATTTCAACAGAATTTCCAGAACACTGAAAAGGAAACCGCATCTCGCCTAGAAAATTGGCCCGTCCACCTGAAGTCCTGGGTCTGGATGCCTGGCAGAAAGGCACACTTGAGCGACTCAGGCCCTTGAGGAAACCCACCAGTGGGACTGCACTGACCCCTTTGTGTTTGCTCCACAAACCAGAGGATTTGATGCACTGTACAAGGAAACAGGATGTGGCACAAGCATCTTTTACAAACCAAGCTTAACCCCCTTGTGTTAACTCCTGGATCCCTGGTTGATGGATTCCTCTGCCGCTGATGCAATAAGCCCAATCAGACCACATTAATTAATCCCGACTTAAAAAGCAGGACAGTGCAAACCAGAGCACGTCCGGGGGCGGGGCTTATGAAGGCAGGGGACAGAACACGAGGGGCTCGTTGAGCAGATCTATGAACGGGCGGGGTTTTAATGGCCGGTAGCCGTGGTTCCAGGCGTCTCCGGGAGAGGAGCCGCTGATGGTGGGCTTTTTCTGGGCGGTCTGGAATGGCAACTCAAGGCAAGGGGGGCTCCACTGGGCACCCTGAGGGCGGGGTTTGGAAGGCTGAGCTGGAAATTCCAAATATTTCAACTTTGGGGAAACTATAAGGACACTGGTAAGGCTACAACCTGAGCACCTTGTTTTGACCAATGTTCCTTTTTTTTTTTTTAACTAAACTGAATTTGATATGTCAACTTGACAGGTTCTATAACAGTGGTTCTCAACCTTCCAAATGCTGTGACCCTTAATACAGTTCCTCCTGGCCCCCAGCCATAAAATTATCTTGTTGCTGCTTCCTAACTGTGACTTTGCTACTCTTAGGGATTGTAATCTAAATATCTGTGTTTTTCGAGGCTCTTAGGCGACTGTGTTAAAGGCTCATTTAACTGACTCCCCAGGGGGTTGCCACCCACAGGTTGAGAAAAACTGTTCTAGAATCACATCCGGGCATTCCTGTGAGGGGTCATATAGTTTAGGTTAATTTGGCTGGGAAGATCCATCTTAATTACGGGTAGGTAGCACAACCCCATGGACTGGAGTCCCAACCAAACAGAAAGGCTGAGAAACAGCATTCCCTGCCTTCCTTATGGCCCTGCACACAGTGTTAGCTGTCAGCATCCTGCCAGCCCGCCTTCCCTCAACTGTGGGCTACCATAGGTCTCCCTTCTTTAAGTTCCCTCCGTCAGGCTGGTCGCTGCAGCAGCAGAAAAAGGAAGCAACACAGCATTAGCTCAGCATATAGGAGGCTTTGGTTACAATTTACAGAATAAGCTGGAGTGGCAAGAACAGTAGGGATCTTTGCATCGCAGGGTAATAGACAGGTTAGCACTAAGCCCCGACTCCATGATGTCTTCAGCATTTCTGCATCAGATCTTGTCTTTGGGACGTGAGGGACTCTTACAGGCTCCAGTTTCATCAGCGGGCATTGCCTGCTTCATAACTGGATGAGCTTTTGTTGGTGGGGCGGCTGAAAACTCTAGTAGGTGGCTAGGAGGTAGGTACTGGCTATTCCTTAGATGCCCTCTTTTTCCCTGGTACCTTCCTTCCTGCCATTCTCTCTCTGTTTCCTGGCAACCACAAAGGGAGCAGGATTCCTTTATCTTGTGCTTCCTGATGCTCTGAAACATAGACAACTGAATAAGTAAGCATAGACCCGGGTCTCTGAAATCAGTCCTTGCTCTTTTAAGGAGATGGCCTCAGGCATTTGTCAGAGCCATGAAAAGACAGCTGATTCGATCTGCATTACGTTGATGCTACTGGGATTCTCCAGCACATCACAGGGTCACGGGCAGGCACTGCTTGACTTCTCTGGGTTTTGGTTCCTGTTAGTAAGGAAACTTTTCTCCCAATTCCCCAGCGCAGGGCCCAGCTGGGAAGGACTGGTTTCATGTCTTGTTTTTTTCTCATTCACCCGCAAGCTTCCTTAGTGGGATGCACAGCATTTGAGACCCTAAAACACAATGTGAGCTCTTCAGGCCAGGGTTAGGTGAATCGCCAGCTAAGTCAGGGAAGCAGTCAAAGCTATCACAATTAGGTTTATGCCGAGGGAAAATTAGATCTCCCCTTGTTAAATCTTACACTGAGAGGGCTCAGCCCTTCTTCTCATCCCTTTGTTTATCCCTAACCTTATATATAGCCTGTCTGCATCTTCACCAGCTGTATTCATATGTTTTGGGTCCACCCTCAAGCAGACTCAATGGCCACAAATTTTGCTTCAAAGCCTGAATTTTTAAGCTATGTTCGTGTTTATGTGTGCCTCTACCTAAACTGTGACAAAAGCACTATGGTGTGACATTTCATGTCCCACTGAAAGCTGGGATTGACTGTAGGCTGAGCAGCACACAGCACACACACACATACACACACACACAACATGACACATGCAGGGATAATGTTACAGGGACCATGTCTCAGGCCCAGACTCTGAGCTGCTTCCTAGGCCACAGGAGGAGAGAAGAGGGCCTGTATAGACTTTTCTGACCAACAAGTTGGGGACCATCAGGCTAGCTTGGGCTCTTGGTTGGGTGTTCAGCTGGAGTCTCTCAAGCCCCACATGAGCTAATGGTGTCTGGGTGATGCTGCTGTACCCATGCAGAGGCTGATGCACCCATGCAGAGGCTGCTGCACCCATGCAGGGCTGCAGCTGTCACTCCGGGAAATTCTCCATCACCACAGCAGCCTCCCTCTGCTTTGGAGCGCGTGTGACACCGGGGCAGCATCCCCTTCAAGCGTTTGTTTCTGTGGGGTCCAGTCTTGTCCCTGTCCTGTTTCGTTTTGTTGCTGATTTGACACAAACTAGGGGTCATCTGAGAAAAGTGAACCACAGCTGAGAACAAGCATTTATCAGGTCGGCCTGTGGGAAAGCCTATGGGGCATTTTCTTCCTTAGTGGTCGATGGGAAAGGGCCCAGTTAATTGTGGTGGGTACCAACCCTGGGCAGGCAGTCATGGGTTCTATAAGAAAGCAGGCTGAGCAAGCCTCAAGCCATGAGGATCAAGCCAGTAAGCAGCACCCTTCCACAGTCTTTGCATCAGTTGCTCCTCTGGTAACCTTGGTGATAAACTGGGATATGTAAGCTGAAACAAACTATTTCCTCCCCAAGTTGCTTTTGGTCATGGTGTTTCGCCAGAGCAATGAAAACCCTAAGTATTTTTCAGTTATTTTATGCTGAAGGATTTGGGTGTCATCCTCCAGCTGAGTAATTGACTCTTTTAGGTGACAAAGGAGGTTTATTCTGCCCATCCATGAACCTTATCATGTAGCATACACATTTTTTTTGGATGAGTGTAGGCCATAGAAAAATTGCAGTTATGAAAGTGTCCTATAGAACAACACCCTGCCACAGTACGTCTGTGGACTTCGGGGAAGAGAGCGGTATGAGTTTGGAAGCCGGGGTAGCCATGTTTCCATCAGGACAGCTTGTAGATGATTATGTCAGCTCAGAGTCCCCATCTGAACAGTTATGTTTCAGGGCAGTCAACAGCATCTTTCAATCTGAGCTTTGTCAATATGTGCCCTGCCAATCAGTAAGGCGATGCCGTTTAAAGATTTTAAACAGACATAGTAGATGAAATCAGCGTTTTGAAAATGTTTCTAAGCAAAGTGGAAAATGTCGTGGGGGTAAGGGGAGCAAGTGGAGGAGCTCTGGAACAAATACTCGAAAGCTCCTCCAGAAGCCTGGTGGGAATCGCTCCTCTGGAAACAGAAGCGGGTCAGCTTCAGGAGAGCTAAGGGGCGACACACACGGAGGGGTTGGAGACACACTGGACATGACACATAGAACGAAAGTGAGGCGTTTGCAGAGGCAGCTTCTTCACCTCTCCGGAAACTGGTCTGTGACTGTGGCCTCCTCCTGGAAAGAACACATATCCGAAGGTCCCAAGCGCGTCCTTCTTGGGCCCTGCCCTCTGCAGAGCTCGCTGGGGTGCTGAGGTGAGGATCAGCTCCCTTGCTAAAGAGGGAGGCAGTTTATTGTTACTTTGGTTATAACCGGAAAGATGGGGCAAACAACAGTCCTGGAGCCCCACAGGTGAGTCACGTCGGCGCTGGTGCCCCCTGGGAAATCAGGAAATCAGGGCTGTGTGGGTGGTGCATGCCCAGCTGCAAAATCACCGGCCTTGCGGTGCATCCTTCTTGCTTTGCAGGGCTGCGGGGCCCCTGAATTCCACAGCGAAGCTCATCACTGATCTCATTTCTTCCTATCTCCTTTTGGCAAGTGTTTTCAACCCTGAATCTTAGATACAGAAAGTCTTGGCCTCTTCTTACTAAGTTCCGTCCATATCCCCGCTCTGGCCCCCAGCTCTTTTCTTGTTTACATCAGTTCTGAAACCAGGGCAGTGTCTAAATCACTTGACCACTTTTCTCACCCTTACAACCCAGCTACTTCTGGTCTTTCCTCCTCTTGGTTACCTGTTTCAACTAATCCATAGATATTCTAATCTTCGGCTTGCAAGAAGCTTGGAACACAGGAGCTCTTTCCCTAGCGGTCACTCCATTGCCTTCATCTTTCTGTCAGAGGCTCGGAATGAATTTCTCCTTACATTCCTTTCAGAGAGTCGGGGAATACAGTAGCTATTTTCCAAGTTAGGGAGGCAGCTCTCCATTAACGCTCTATCAGAATATTTACTGGCCTTTGGGGGAAGGTTAGAATGTTTTTCTTTAGAAGCACTCGGAGAAGATGGCCCTCTCTCAGAGGAGACATTTCTGAACAACCAACTATGTTCCCCATAGAACAATTCTCTACTCTTTCCTTGGGGGAAAACAAAAATAAACTTTGGGGGGGGGGCAGGATTGTATTTTGTTTTTTTTTTTTTATTTGCTTTTAGTTTGGGGTTTTGTTTGTTCATTTATCAAGACAGGGTTTCCCTGTGTAGCCTTGCCTGCCCTGGAACTCACTCTGTAGACTAAGCTGACCACAAACTCAGAGATCCACCTGCTGCTGCCTCCCTCGTGCTGGAGGATTGTATGTTTTGGGACAGAGTTCTTTCTTTCTTTTAAAATTTTGAGTGTATGTGAATTTTAGTTCAAAGTGTCACCTTTTATTTCTATCTCTGCCTTGCTATTTTATAGTTACATAAAATCCCAAACAGATGTTTGTCTAGATGCTATGCTACTGCACCACAACACCTTTCTGAGGCCCTTCCCACGATGAGAAGGAAGCACGGGCAGGACTGGCACCATTATGAAGATCTTGCCGGTATCCTGCCTCATGCAGCAGCGTCCTGCCTTCGCGGCGTGGCAATGTGGATTGAACAACAGATAAATGTACAACAGAACTCTTCAGAAACACTCCAAGGACATCTGCGCTGGCCCTGGGGACCCAGGAAGGACCATCCAAGGGGTCAGGATGAAGCCTCCCTGGATCTTCCTTAGCAAGGCTGCCTATTTCCTGTCCCTCTTCATCACCACATGGCATTTGTATTTCCTAGAGAAAAGCAAAGATAAGTGCCCTCAAAGAAGAGTCAAAGACCCTGCGGGCAGAAATTCAAATGGGTGGGAAAGCCATGCTAGAGATACAGGAAGAGGGTGCTAAGTTGGAGAGGCACAGCCATGTGTTTGTTTTTCAACGACTGGAAAAATATCTTTAAGAGAATAGATCCTTTCTAGTTATTTCCATGCCTTTGGTGCCCAAATGACTTCGCCATGGGGGTCGCAGATTCTAGGTCGAGTCCAAATGCCTTTGATTTCTTGACTTCGCTTTTCATTTAGTCCTTTGAACAAGGGTCATATGTTCCCAGTGGTGTTACAAATATGTTTACCCATGGGGTAGATGGGGTATTGGAAACCTAATCTCTGCCTATTGAATGAACAGGTTCATCCTGAAAGACCCAGGCTTTGGAACCTTGTCGAGCTCAAATAGATGCATAAAAACTGAATTGCAATGTTCTAGCCTTGGGTTAATAAGCTTAAATTTAGTCAGGGATGGCATTTTAAAAATGCATGAATTAAAAAAAATTCAAGCTGTCTTCAACTTTTTAAATATCCCAGAATAGATTTTGTGGGGAAAAGAAGTCATGACTTTGAATTCCATGTCTCCAAAGCAAGTTTTACAAAGACCCATTATTAGCCCACTGCCCTCTGTGGTACCCAGAATGCCTCTCCAGAGACCTGGTTCACTTGGAGAGACATCAAGGATCCTGAGCCTGGTGGGACACTTAAAAGGAAAGATGACTTAAATGAGATTGATACCCTCAGTGCTCTTGAGACACTGACTTCGTCCCACAAGACTTCTCTCTCCAGCCAATTCATTTTCCCTGTGTTTATCCAACTGCATCCCATTTTCCTTCTAAGAAAAAAAAAAAACAGGTATGGTGGTGCATGCCTGTAATTTCAGCACTCAAGAGGCAGAGGCAGCTGGATCTCTGTGAGTTTGAGGCCAGCCTGGTCTACAGAGTGAGTTCTAGGACAGCCAAGGCTACACAGAGAAACAGTGTCTCAAAAGAAAGGAAGGAAGGAAGGAAGGAAGGAAGGAAGGAAGGAAGGAAGGAAGGAAGGAAGGAAGGAAGGAAGGAAGGAAGGAAAAAGGAAAAGAATGAAGGAAGGAAGAAAAAAAGAAAAATCTTGAAATGAGTGAAATTATTGGACCAAAGAATTCACATCTACCCAGTGGAGCTATCTTGCTTTCCTTCAGAGAAGTCAGGGGAAGTGGAGTGAAGTGGTGTGAATTATCCCGAGTGAGCCTGGCACGGCCGTGATCATCTCTAACTGTCTATCTGCAGACAAAGGCTGCCTTGCTACTCTGAAAGCCATGGTGCAGACCTGGGGTCCCAGAGCCTGGGCTTCTGATTAAGCCGGAGAATCCCACAATTTAGATCAGCCTGGAATGTACAGTAAGACGCTGTCTGACGAGAAGAAAGGTTTTCTCCTGAGCCCATTTCTGTATTCACGCCGCTTGCCAGAGCTCATTTTATCTGCTACCCTTTCGAAATGACTGGTTTTAAATTACTTAGGGCTGTGCATGCAGGACACAGTGTTTATTGCTGTTTGTTTGGCTTGTAATTAATGTGTGTGTTAAACCTGGTTAGTAATTAATGCTTACCTTTGTTCTGTATAGACATTGACGTGAATGTCTAATCAAATCTACTCTTTCTCTTAACCAGTTCCCTTCCTGACGCGATAGCTTCAGTTTTGTTATTCTCGAAGACATTCAAAAAACTTAAACCCTCACCCACATTTACCTCTACCTAATTTGCGATTTTTTTTAAAAAATAGACGGCAGCACAGAATAGCAGTTAAGAGGACTGACTCACACAAATGTGAATTCAGATGCCCTGTAATTTTAAAGTAGGTGAGTTTGAAGCATATTTGCTCATAGATGGCATCAGGCATAATTCTCCCTGTTCTGGTGAGAGTGCGGCAGGGCTAAGACGTGAAATGGTAGCTACAGAATACTGTAAGGGCTTGACTGGTTAAAGTGCTGTACTGTGAGATGATCCATTTAAAATGATTCATTCGTACCGTGTTTGGCTGTACAAATGTATTGTTGGGGGTGTGTGCACCCAAGGGCGGTGCCCACAGAGCCCGGAGACCTTAGTTCCCCTGGGAGCTGGAGTTCCAGAAGCTTGTGGGCGCCCCAGGTGGGTGCGGTGATCTGAGCTCAGGTCCTCTGCAATGGCAGGATGAACTTCCAACCTCCAAGCCGTTTCTCCAGACCCTAATTCACCACTTTTATCCCTTCATCTTTAGATTTGTTTATTCACCTGGAAGAGACAAATATTTCCAGTGGTAAGCCGGAAGCATCTTCCTTGAAAATATTTTTAATTGTTTGAGAGTTTCATATGTTTATTTAGTGAATTTCTGTCATTCTCATTGAGACATCTTCCTAACAGTAAAATTCTTTCCTGTGGCATGTCTCCCTGGCAGGGCCCTGCACACTTCGGAATAGAATCTCAGCTCCTGACCTCGACGCTGGCTTCTTTATGGCCCATGCTGGTCACACTCCCAATTTACCATTTTACATACAATTCCTTACTTTCCTCAGTGGGATTTGCTCTTTGTCTCTCTTGTCTGTGAGCAGGCATCTTTTCGTTTTATTTGTTTTCTCCCTGGACTCTTCCCTTTCCTCCCTTGAACATGCTGGAGTCATCGTAAGAAGAAGCCCACATAAAAGATGGCCTTATTGGTGAACTACTCAGTGCCCATCCTCCCAGGCCGAGTTAACAGCTCTGTCCTTCGTCTCTGGGAGTATTCACAATGTTCTAGTACTTAGAGCACAAGGCACATGCCTGCCTTCCACTAGATTTCAGGAAGTCTGTTGGAAATATTCTATTATACTTTTCAGTCTCGCCTCTCCAGTGTCAGATAAACTTGGATGGAAACACACTTACCGGCAGTACACCAAACACAGCGTTCAACCGAGTGTGGTTCTTTCTGTAAAACACATGCGTGCGTATGGTGCTGTGTAGTCATTTCTTCTAAACTGAAAAATCTCCTCCAGGAGGATGAGGGAGGTTTATGGGACTCGGGAAGAAAACGCCTTACAAGTCACAGGAAATTCCTGAAACCAAAGGCCCCTCTCAAAAGTTAGGGAAGCCGCAACAGCTGCTGGGGAGGAGAACGGCAGCCAAGGTACCTGGAGGAGACCCTGTGATGCGTTGAGTTGCCTGAAAGTCATTTAAGGAGCTCCACACTGGGTGGCTTTTCAGCAATGCGTCTGTCTTGGAGAGTTACTTGTGCTCCTGTACGTGACCCTGGTAAACTCCTTGGTCCACCATGTTGGACATAATAATGGTCTATTATGCTGGTTTCTTGCTGGTTCTGTATCTGGGCCAAGCGGAATTCACTCATCCATGTCTCCTCAGGAAAATCCACACAATTATATTCCTCTCCCTAGCCCTCTGGCAGGCACATATCTTCCATACATAAATGTATATAATTTTCTCTATACAGTTTCCCTTACTACATACAAAGCTTTGCATGGTTATGCTTGATTGCATCAGAAAAGCTGTAGAAAGCCAAGGATTTAACACTTTCAATAAAGGTTGTTCTGAATGAAATGCTTGAGTCACGGGAGCGTTCGTAAGTAGAATAACAGATGACAAGTTGTGGTGGCACTGTGACCGGGCCACCTTGTGTTCTGATAGCCGCATCCTTCTATTATCATACTCTGAGCTCTTTGGAAACTCTAATCTCTGGAAAATTCAGTTGCATTGACATTGGATGTAAGAATTATGGGGCCACTGAGGTTTGAAAAAGCTGCCTAGATCAGAGAATGTGTAACAGAATGTCGGAGACCCTGCATGGAACTCCTTCCTGTGCGTGAAGGTGTGAAGCTGAAGCCCAAGCTAAACTGGAGATTTTGAAGTCTCAGGAGTGTGGAATGTCCACGGGAGAAAGCTGCAGTGGAGCTAACCCTAGAGAGAAGCCACGCAAAGGGGAAAGGAGAGACTACAGATAATATAACCCAAATCCTCAAATCCTGGAGGTGGAGTTTGGCAGCTGCCCCATTGGGTTTGGTTTAGTTTCATCTTTCCTTTCTGTATCTCCATTCCTCAGCTAGGATTCTGATCTGAGTCTCAGACGAGGCATTGGGATGGGAATGTAGGTGTCTGAGGTTGGATTGAATGTGTTTCGTGACATGAGATGGCCAAGGGTGGGATGTTACAAGTTTTGTTAAAACACAGACTGCTAGATGCCACCCTCTGGCTCTCCTATACACAGACCCAGGAGCTGCTCCTCCACATGAGATGGCTTCCTCTCGTTCCCTCTGAGGAAATGGCACAGGGTGACACACATTGAGCCTTCCTTTCCCCTTCCCATCAGTTCTAGACATTTCTTCTATACTACTCGTGTGTGAATGTGCTGTTGGGTAAGGGCGCATGCCTCAGGATCAAAGGTCAACAAAAGAAGGAATGACATAACCCCAGACACTGAGTCCATCAACCATTGGCACTAGCCTTTCTAGCTCAGACTGCCTGGTTCCAGTTTCAAATAGTCCTTGTTCAAACACAGGCCTCCACTTCCAAACAGCTCCCAGGCCCTGGCTGCTTTCTGCTTTATCTTCTCACGCAGCCGCCATCACGCTTAAGTTCCCCAGCCCGATGCTATCCCGTCTCCCCATCAAAGGCACCAAGGAACCCTAGCTCCGCTTCATTAAGCATCCTTTCATCAAGCCCCGTGCTTGGGAAAGCGTGGAGCTCAGCTCCACCGATCCCCTCAGCCAGGAACTTGACCATTAGCAAAATGAACCGCACAAAGAGAAACCTCAGGAGCTGGAACAATCTCTGATGAGAGATTTCTCTTAATTTTAAGTGGATTCATTACATGAGTAAAAGCCCGAATTGTGCAAATGGTTTCCTTTAAGGTTAAAAGAAAATTCCAATTTTGCCGGATGACTCTGCCATCTAGATTGTTGGATGAGTTTTCTATCTTTGACTCGGTGGCTCTCGACAATGAGGGGCTGTGTTCATGCTGGCCTCACTTAGCTTCTAAGGTGGAGTCTCGAGTCTGAAAGCCGAGCACCCCTCTATGATGTAAACCTACAGAAGGCCTGCTGGATCAGTAGTAATGACCGGCATGCCGTCTCCCAGCCTCCCCCAAGAGAAGCAAGAAAAGCAAGAGAAAGTTCTACCCTATCCTGGCACAGGTCCTTGAAAGTTTCTGGAAGCCAGGTGGTGGCTCTGCCCGCCACTCCTGGAGAACCATTTCCCTCCATGCTTGGAAAACTTAATTATTCCCAATTGGTTTCACTTTCTGAAAGCTTCTCTCCTCCGGTTTCTGGCAACCCTATCCCCACTCAGCAGCCGGGCAGGGGGCTGAATAAGTCTGGGATGCTGTCAGTGACAGATGAGGGGCTTCTGTGCCGCTGACGGCACACCCTTCACTTTGACGTGCCGTTTCTTTCCATCAAAGAGGAAAACAAACCATGGCGAACGCGAAGAGAAAACCCCTTTGTAGCTCCTCTGACACGAGACGAGTCACCCGGGCTGCCGTCAGAGGCATGAGTAGTAGAAAATGAGACCAGAGGATTGGGATCACGTAGACCTTTGTGTCTGCCACTGCATAGCCAAGGCTTGTTGCCAGAGGAATTGTGGGATGCGCTGCCTCCAGATGAAAGTGTTCTGCTTCATGCAGAAGAATGGGTTCTGCTCCCTTATGGTCAGTGAGTGCATCAGTCTGCACCCTCTCTCTCTCTGCTCAATTAAACAATAACAATCTTCTTAGTGACTGAAACGTGCATGGCTCTGCCACGTCTCTCAAGTTATGTTCAGATGCTTCTGTATCAATCAGGAGTTCAACCTCTCCTCTACATCCTATCCAAAGTGAGGCCCCCCTCCCTCTAGGAGCTGGGACCCTCACCTGCCTGGGCTATTTCACCAATTACAACCCTCAAGTTCTATTGGGCATTGCTGCAATAACAACCTCATCCTTTTCTCCCCTGCTGAAGTCTGATCTACTCTCCCAGACCCAGCTCCACAGGCACCGTGTGTTGGAGGCAACGGTGAAGCAGCAAGGGGGAGAGGATGAAATAACAGGATGGAGAAGGACCGGTCCTCAGACTCCTCTGTTTCGGAACCTCTGCGAGAGCACCATAGATCTTCCCCTCCCCTTCTCGGTGGCACAAATCCAGAGCTTGTTCTTAACAGTATAGTGCAGATAAAAGTCTCCAGCGACATCGGTATGCTTGGGTCTGTGTCCTTTCACCCCAGCCAGTTACAGTGCCCTGAACCAGATTCCCCAGGGCACAGCAGAGTGTCAACAGACAGAAAAAAAAACAGGAATAAGACACACCACTGAAGTTTCCCATTCTAGGGTTGTGCCTGGTTTTCTTTACCAGGTGACTTCTCTTTCTTTCTTTCTTTCTTTCTTTCTTTCTTTCTTTCTTTCTATAAAAAGAAAACACTATCTTTAGTCACTGGATGTTGGCAGCAGCAGCATTTTCTCACTAAATTTGATCATGTTCTACACAGATATAGGCAACACTGTCTTTTCTGGGTAGAGGGAGAGGAAGAGAGATGGGGAAAGATGGAGGGAGAGGTGTGTGTGTGAGGGGGGAGAGAGAGAGAGAAAGAGAGGGAGAGAGAGAGAGATGCCGTCTGAGCATCTTAGTACCCCTCTGAGAGAATCCATGTCCTTAGGGCCGCCCTGGCATCCTGAGTTTCATCCCCAGAGCCCACATAATAAAGTCAGGTTCAATAGTGTATACTTATCGTCTTAGCCCCCGGGGAGGCAGAGATAGCCTGGTTGACTAGCCTACCCTACTCTGGCAAGTTTCAGGCCAATGAGAGGCCCTGTCTCAAAACCAAGATGGATTGTACCTGAAAAGAATGCACACACACACACACACACACACACACACACACACGAAATACATAGAGATCTAGAGATAAAAGTCAGGGAATCATAAACTCATGGTTATCTTGCGATCTTTGAGCACAAGACGATCTTTTTAAGGCATTAATAGAATAGAGTATGAGTGTGAACGACACATTTTCCTGTGATGTCTAGTATGAGAAGAAGCGAGAGGGTCACCAGCTTAGCCATATGGTGGCTGGGACACATGCTCCCCCAGGCGACACCCGGAAGGCAACAGAAGAGTTGATTGCCAGCCATCGTGACTAACAGATTCAGGAAGGACGTGTGCATGGCCTCTTTGCCATTTCCTGAAGCCTAAGTGAAAAGTGACTCTGAATCATCAGGGGAAATTAATGACATTTAAATCAATTCTTCTAAGATGGGAACCAGGCATTCCTGGATGGCGGCTGGGGCTTTTGTGCCCCACAATAATTAGCCTGTAAACTTCTCTGATGAGCCCGCTAATAGCTCGCATGAATACAGTCTCAGTTCAATTTGGAACGAAATTACCACTTGCAGTCTGCCGGCTTCCGCCTGACACTGGCCTGTAGACAGGTGTCTTTGTTCACTGATCTATTTATTTGCTCATTCACTCACTCATTCATTCATTCAATCGTTAGTTCACTTAAAGAGTCGCAAACTACACTTCGTAAGGCCAAACCTTCCTTTTCTGTATAGGGATGAGATTCTACAGAGACAAGTCCATGCTGAGTTCAAGACACGTGGGTGTCATCAAGACGAGCAGCACTGCCCTGCTGAGGGGCCGCTGTGTGAGGCTCCGCCCCGCTGAGGGGCTGTGTGTGTGTGTGTGTGTGTGTGTGTGTGTGTGTGTGTGTGTGTGACTCCGCCCCGCTGAGGGGCTGTGTGAGGCTCTGCCCCGCTGAGGGGCTGTGTGTGTGTGTGTGTGTGTGTGTGTGTGTGTGTGTGTGTGTGACTCCGCCCCGCTGAGGGGCTGTGTGAGGCTCTGCCCCGATGAAAGGCTAGGTGAGGCCTGGCTTCGGCGTTCCCTGCTCTGTGCTGTTTTATCTTTTGAAAATGAAGGAACGGAAATATTTGAGAGTGAGTCAGTCAGTCCCATTTTGCCTTTAAAAGTAGAATTTCACTGCCTGTCTTGATGAACTGCCGTAAAACAGTGTACATAAAAAAAAAAAACCATATTTGAAAGCCAGAATATTACATATTATGCAATCTCCTCATACTCCAAAACCTCATTTTGGTTTTCAGTCTTTTAAAAGCCTTATTTATTTATTTATTTATTTATTTATTTATTTATTTATCTATCTATCTATCTATCTATTATATGTATGTATGTATGTGTCTATATGAGTTTATGTGTGTTTTTATGTGTGTATGTGCAGTGACAGGGGATGCCAGATGAGGGCAGCAAATGCCCTGGGTCGCAGTTACAGACAGTTGTGTGTGAGCTGCCCATGTGGGTGCTGGGAACAGAAATCGGGTCTTTTGGAAAAGCAGAAAGTGTTGTTAGCTGCTGAGCCATCTCTCCAGCCCCATCTTCCAAAACTTTTAATTCTGAGGTTTTCGGAGTAGGGATTCGGGAGAAGTTTTTAAAAACGCACTATTGAAAATAGTGAAATAGTACCCAACTGCCTGCTTGTCCTATTAAGCACTTGGCAGTAGCTTTGATCTCTCTTACAGCTCAGTTGTATCTTAGAACATCAGTTCAGGTGTCCACCCTGCTGTGTACACTTGCAGAAGTATTGCGTAAAAGAATGTGTGCGGTTGAGAGGTGGTTCAGTGGTTAAGAATACTTGCTGCTCTTCCAGAGGGCCCAGGTTCTGTTTCTGGTAGCTCAGAACGGCCAGTTCCTCTGGTTCCGAGGATCCAGTGCCTTCCTATGGTCTCTGCAGGCACACACATGTGACATAAGCTCATGCAGATATGTATAAACATAAATAATTCCATAAATAAATGGTGGGATGAGCTAGAGTGTAACTCGAGGGTAGAGTGCTCACCTAGTGTGCATGCCTCAAGTCCTGGGTTAGATTTCAGCACTGCTAAACTAGCCACAGCGGTGTAGGCCTGTCATCCCCGGGAGGTGGTGAGTTCAAGGTCATTCTTGGTTTCAGATGGGTATCAGAGGACAACAGGACTGAATCTGTTCTCTCCTTCCACCACACGGGGCAGGGGATTAAACTCAGGTTGTTAGGTTTGTTGGTAAGCCTCTTTACCAGCGGAACCACTTCACCAGACAGCAAAACAAGTTTGGGGCATTAGATGCTAGATAAATCGAAAAGAACTAGAAATGCTTAAGAAAGGAAAATTACCTGTGATCCATTGAAACAAACGTGGTGCACTGGCTTGTGTAGTGAGGAGCAGGTGACATTTTGTGGCTGTGCACAGATGGATACTTACCTTCTGGAGTCCAGAGTCTGAGATGGATTTCACCGGCTAACGTTACAGCTGGGCTTCATGACTTCTGGGTAAGTAAGGGCACAATCTGTCCCTTGGTCTTTCTGACCTGGTCCAGAGACACCTGCATTCTTGGGCTCATGGGGCCTTCCATTTTCAGACCTAGCAGAGTCCAGTTCAGTACTCCCAGCAGTTTTCTGACTTTCTCTATCACCACAGACTCCCTGGGATCCTCCTCTTCCCAGTATAATAACCATGAGTCTGCCCTGGTCCATTCTAAATAATCCTACCATCTTTAAGAACGTGAGCTCCTATTATCATAAGTTTCTCTATAGTCTTTACTCTTGCTCATCATGTGTTGGGCTTTGACTGTGTATTTGACCCTTGGCCCCTACTTGGTGGTGATGTTTTGGAAGGTGGTCAAGCTTCCAAAAAAAAAAAAAAAAAAAAAAAAAAGGGGAGAGGAAGGGGGTGGGTCACTGGGGGCTCCGCCTCTTCTTTCCTTTCTCCTCTCCGTGACTGCAATGTGGCCAATCACTGCATGCTTCTGCACCTAGACTTTCCCACCAGGGTAGAGTCTAATCCCTCGAACCCGAGCCGAGAGAAACCTTCCTTCCTTTAAGCTGCATCTTCTCAGGCACGCTGTCACAACAAGACAAATAGCCAAAGCAGCAGGTAAACAAGGACATTCATAATGTTCAGGGATTCAGAGGCAGACATGCTCGGGGGACATTCTTCTGTCTGCTACACGTGGAGAATTAAGAAGTGTGGGTGTGGTGAGCCCTCTTGACAGCTGGGTGCCCAGGGTGTGAGGATCTTTGATCTATGGCCATCATCATGGGGAACCAAGAAAAATGGCAGCTGCCATCTCTGGGCTTCACTCGGTCTTGTGGATTCGGCCACTCCTTTCTCCAGCTTCCTCTGTGGCCCCCACAGAACCACGCCGTTTTATTCTTTTCCCACCCTGTGTCTCCGTCTCTGCTCTAAGATTAGCTGCTTCCTCCCTCTAGAGTCTCCTCTACACGCTCAGAGCAGGGGCGGTGGGTGACGCTTGGCCTGAGGTTGTCTTTGAACACAGCTGCCTGACTCGCTGGGAGCAGAGTAGGAACAGGGCACGGTGCACACCCAGTTCTGTGGAGCAGTGCCCATACCAGCTGGGGGGTGGCTCACTTTGCCTGCCCTTGGGGAAAAGGACGGAGTATTTTGTAGAACACAGAATCACCTTATCAATGAAAAGAATTCTGGTTTGCTTCATGCCCCTAGAGATACATTAGAAACGTGATTTTTACAGCTTTCTGAGTAAGATTGGATCTGAAGAGTTCACGGGATGCTTTCAAGTTTGACGTGTGAGCAGATGACTCGGTGGGTTTCTGAGTAACTCGTCAGCATTCAGACAGGCAGTGTTCCGGTCAAATTCTGTAAATATTTTAAAAATCTTTTGTTGGTTTTCATCGGTATTAATTTCTAATAGGATCAAGTTTTTTTCCTTGTAAATTGGTGATACAAAATTACTTTCCCAAACATTTACTCGTATGTCTATTCTCAACATTGACATGGAAAACATCCCATCTATTTCCATGCATTTCCTATATATAAACATTGTTTGCATTTCAGTGGAGATACTGCAATTTTACATTTTCTAGGAATTTTCCAAGAGATTTTAACTCTGGAGTTTTATGTTCTTACTCTTCTCGGGACCTCTATTATGTCTTTGGTGTTCTTGTTGTATACCGTGGGTTTTTTGCTCAAAACCCCTTTGTATGCCTTTCCTATTTTAGCTGTGGTTTGGATTCCACTTGTGAGGAAACTTTCTGTGATTTGAAAGGCAAAATAGAGAAAAGAAACCAGAGGCCAGAGGTGAGGGTTACCAGGGGCTTAGTAAGGAACCAGAGACTAGAGAGGGCCCGAAGTGAGGGTAACCTTAGGCTCTGTCAGTAGAAATTCATTCAGGAAAAACCTGAATCTAATTCCTCAAGAAGCCACCCACCTGCTGGTGCTTAGGGACAATTAGGTGCAGGTTAGCCTCACATCCTCAGCCTTTCCTGACCCCTAGTGGCCAAAGCGTTCCAGCTTTCTCTTCCACTGTTCTGCTATGACCTAAAGCCAGGGGCTGAGACATTGTATTCACCTCCCTAATTCTTTGAACAGTTCTATGGGCACCGTGCTCTGTGCATTAATGCTATTTTAATTGGAATAACCACAAGTTCCCCCTGTTTCCACACGAACCAGCTGCCACTCCATCCCTGTAGTATAAGACAAAGCATTTTCTCTGACTTGGTGGCCAAGAGACTGCTATCTTCATCATCATCATCATCACTATTATTATTATTATTATTGTTATTATTATGCGTTATTGAGGATCGAACCCATGCTCCACACATGATAGGAAAGCATTCTGCCACTGAGTTCACCCAGTCAGGTTGTCCTCTGCTGCAAACAGTTTTGCTAATGAGTAATTTATATATAAAGTTCACTCATTGGAAATGGAGAATCTCACCAACTGAGGATGGATTATTACTTGTTATAGACCAAGAGGAACTAGAGATAGGAGCCCAAAAGTGTCATGCACCAGAGCCGTCACGCTGTTCCTCCCAGAACACAACTCTGGGCGCTCCACTTTGGATTGGCTTTGCCCACCTTGGTTAAAATGCAGTCTATAGTATGTGGTCTGCCGCGAGAGTTGACCTCTCTTTCCACCATGGTTTTGTTTCTCGGTAGTGCAGCACGTTAGTCCTGTTCAGAGGTGAGTAATACCCCACGGTGTAGACATACCACATCCTGTCGACTCAATAGGTGCTTGATGAATATTTAAGTGGACATATGTTTGCAAATCCTCTGGGCACACACCCAGGGCTGGATCATGGGATAACTTCCATGTCTAATCATTGGAGGAGCTTCTGGGCTGTCTGCCTGGACAGCTGGTCCACTTAACATTCTCACCATGAGCATCACTCCCAAAGGAATGCCACGCACATAGCCAGAGTATTCTTTCCTATTCATAACAGTAGAAGTGCCTGAAGCATCAATGCCACCATGGTTCTTGTTATCTTCCCCCCACTCCTTTTCTTCCTTTTTTCTCCCTCCCTTCCTTCTTTCCTTACTTCCTTCATGACCTTTTCAAGGTTTGAACATTTATTTGTTCCTCTTAAAGACTTACTTTTGACCGAACTCAGACTTTTGACTAGAAGCACACCCTCTCAGAAAGGACAGCATCTCTTGGCATCTGTTCTTGACCTTTTCCTTTGGCTTTCTTCATTTTCTTGACCAAAAGATTAGCATATTCTGCAGCCTTTGCCTTATTTTACTTAGTGTTTTCCCCCTTTAGAGAAGTACACCAATGGTTGTGTTGCAGGACACATGGAGTAACAAGATGCTGAACCTTGGCTGCTTTAATCCTGGGCTTCTACTCTTTCTTTAAGTCTTTCAGACAGCGTATTGGTGGACCTTATCTTCTTCAGAAAGATTGAACAGTTTTTGGGTTCTTCAGAATGGGGTTGCTTACAAACAAACGTGTTTCCGAGGGCTGTGCTCCTTCAGCTGTAATGCCCGTGGTTGAAAGTGTGAGCCAGCTGCAGAGATGAGCTTGGCTTGCGGGTGTGTGAGGTGATGGTTGCTGATCACAAGCCCAAGCAACCCAAGCTGCAATGCACGTTAAAAGAGAAAACTGCTCTGTGAGATTGGAGCTGGCTGAGAAGCTGGCCGGAGGTGACGTTGCCAGCCCCATGACAGACCCACGCATGTTTGCCTCAAAGTGCAATCTCGGGTCTAGAGTTGCGCTGCCCACCCCAACTCTGTGACAGGGAGGGAAAAGTACAGCCAAGCACCCCAAGAGTGGAAACGCTGTGTCATTGAGAATAGCTAAAGGATGAACTGTTTCCAGCCGAGGATTGGATCATTTATCCCTCAGCATGAAAAAGTCTGTCAGGGAATGAGCATGTCTCTGGCGTGTTCAGCCACAGAGAGACTAACCAGAAATTTGCTGACTGTTGGAGAAAGGGCTGCTTGTTTGTTTCCGGCTGCCCAGCTGGCTTAGACCTGAAATAATCACACAGAAACTATATTAATTAAATCACTGCTTGGTCCATTACCTCTAGCTGCTTATTGGCTAACTCTTACATATTAATTTAACCCGTTTCTATTAATCTGTATATCACTACATGGCTGTGGCTTACTGGCTAAAGTCTGACTCTGGCAGCTCCATGGCTTCTCTCTGACTTCACCCTTCTTTTTCCCAGCATTCAGCCTAGCTTTCTCTGCCTACCTAAGTTATGCCTTGCTATGGGTCCAAAAGCAGATTATATTTGCATCTAGTTTCTGGATAAACGTGGCCTTGGAGATGGTGACCAAAACCTCACACACGGGGATTATTTGAGCCCCAGTGATGGTCACAGAGGGAAGGCGTCAGTAGGCTGTGTTTCTTGTGGAAAACAAGTTTATGAGTGACTCATTGTAGAAGGCGGGAGAATAAGAAATGGATTTTCGGGTTGATCAGCTGAGGTTAACAGTCCATTTTGCAAAGAGAAGGAACTCTGCATGAGACCCAGGACCTGAGAGATGAGAATGCTGGCCAATTGAAATTTAGGTTAATAATCCTTGTCTACTTTAACCAATGGTGATAGAGCCGACAAAAGAAGCACAGGGTAATAGGGCATCATCACCCTCATCTTAGCCTAGACAATGATGCCAGCCCCTTCCCCCTCTCCAGGCACTATTAGAGGTAAGTGTAAATCTTTCTCTAGTTGATCTTCGAGACAGTGTCAATTCTAAGTTCAGCTATGCTATGGGTAGAGTGAACACTCATCACTTCCTGAGGTGTATGGAGGCTGGGTCTCCCAGAACATGTCATGGAAGTCTGGTGGGACTAAAAAGCCTATAAGAAGTCACGTCCCTCACCACCATCACATCGGGTTCCTGACCAGCATGGCAGCAGCATCCTGAGTTTAGGGTGAGCAAACAATCTTCTCTTAAATAGGGAAGCAGTAGGTGATTTGTGTGTGTGTGTGTGTGTGTGTATACACGTATTTCTTAGATCTTATATTCCTTCTTTACAAACAGCTTGAATTTTTTAAGATTTATTTATTTTGTATATAGTGTTTGGCCTGCAGGCCAGAAGAGGACACCAGATCTCATTACAGAAGGTTGTGAGTACCATATAGTGGCTGGGAACTGAACCTAGAACCTCTGGAAGAGTGGTCAGTGCTCTTAACCTCTCAGCCATCTCCCCAGGCCAATGACTTGAATTTAAAATTGTTCTTCCTGAGAATGCCAGCTGATATAGCAGCCACGTGTACACACTTAACTTCCATCATGGCTCTGAGATGACCATTCATGGCTGTGGTGAGGTCTGCACACTGTTTCAAGACACCGTGCATTTGCATGCACCGTGCATAATAATCACACATTATTATTATTATTATTATTATTATCATCATCATCATCATCTCTATGTATTTGTGTGTGTGTGTGTATATGTGTGTGTAACACAGAGGAGGGTGTAAGATCCCCTGAAGCTGGAGTTATTGGCAGTTGTAAACCACCCAATATGGCTGCTGGGACTCCTCTGCAAAAGCACGAAAGTGCTCTTAGCCATCTCTGTAGCCTCAAGCCTCACATCTTTTGGGTATAATTCCAGATACTAAATTTGTCTGGTTCTATTTTAATCTCACAACAGGTCTTACAGTTGCATTTTAATTCGTAACAGTTTAAGCAAGTTTTTATAGCAAGGCTAGCGAGCAGTTCTGTCAAAACCACAGCCAGAATTAGAGTGCTCCTCTCGGGACAGAAAATGACAACCACACCAATTTAGTAAGCTCAGCTTCCTTATGCCAACTTGAGAGCCATCCACTCTGCATGTGACTGCCTCTCTGAGGAGCAGTGGCTCCTGGGAAACGGTCAAAAGATATGAGGGGAAAACTTAGAAAAATAGTAAACAAAATTGCTGGAGATACCTCATGGAGACAGATAAGCTTTTGTCTTTGACCTTGTGTCTTCGGGGCCCACGGTATCTTGGCTTTCTTTATTTAATCAAAGATAGGGCTGGAAGAAATTAAGGAAAAATATAGCATTGATGGAAATGCTTTGTAAGAACAGAAGGGCAAAAGAAAAAGCTTTTAAACAAATCCTCCAGTTTTATTTCTTGGTTTCATGTTCCAATTCACAAACTGCGCGTCATGTTTGAAAAAATAGTGTCAACTGTTGGCTCATTTGGGGTGCACGGTGTAGACTTGGCTTCGAGTTACCCTGTGGCAGGGTGGGCTCAGAGCCAATTCCTGCTCCAAGCACAACTGGAAACTGGGAGCTCAGGTTTTGTTGCAAAGGCCCATGGCCAAGTGGGTTTAACTGCCTACTGAAGCTTCTGCCCAGTAACCATGACGACAGAGGTAAACATCAGCAAACCTGACCACCTCAGGCTCTTTCTTAAAAAAAAATAATTTATTTTTATATATTTTTCTTTTTCTTTTATTTTACATGCCAACCACAGTTTCCCCCTCCCTCCTCTCCTCCATTCCCCCCCCCTCCTTCTTCCTACCTGCCCCCCATCCACTCCTCCTCCTCCATTTAGATGGAGTAAGGTCTCCCAGGGAAGTCAACAAAGCATGGCATGTCTAGTTTAGGCAAGATCAAGCTCCTCCCCCCTGCATCAAGGCTGAACAAGGCATCCCACCATAGGGAATACTTTCTAAAGAGCCAACGCGCATCAGGGACAGGTCCTAGACCCACGGCTAGGATCCCCACTAAAGACCAAGCTACCTGACTGTCATCCACATGCAGAGGGCCTAAATAGGTCCCATGCAGGCTCCCTAGCTGTCAGTCCAGAGTCTGTGATTTCCCACAAGCTCAGGTCAGCTGTCTCTGTGGGTTTTCCCTCTTGATCCTGACAAACCCCTTTCCCCACCACCCCTTGCTCATATAAATCCTTCACCCTCTCTTCAGCTGGATTCCTGGAGCTCAGCCCAGTGCTTGGTTGTGGATCTCTGCATCTGCTTCCATCAGGTACTGAATGAAGGTTCTCTGATGACAGGGTAGTCACCAGTTTGATTACAGGAGCAGGCCAGTTCAGACACCCTCTCCACTATTGCTGGGAGTCTTAGCTGGGGTCATCCTTGTGGATTCCTGGGAGTTTCTCTGGCACCAGGTTTCTCTCTAACCCCATAATATCTTCCTCTATCAAGATTATTTCATTACTACCCTCTCTGTTCCGCCCCCAACTCGACCATCCTGATCCCTCACGTTTCCATTCTCCCATCCCCTTCCCTCTCCTCCACCCCCACCTAGAAAAAAAAATCATCCTGAGGTAACCCAGACTCGGAAAGACATATCAGGCAGTTAACCCAATCAGCAAAGATTGTACGCAAAGTAAAGGAGGTCGGGGAGAAAGGAGGGTTCAGAGAAAGGAGGGTTCCGGCAGAAGTGGCTCGCCTGAGACGCTGAATTCCAAGCTTCCATGTCTTCTCTGGGACAAGCGTGGGGATCACAGAGCCATTCTTTCTGTAATGTCACACATTGCTAGGAGCCTTTGCGGATACAGTGAGAAGACACGGCTAAGTGAAGTCCTCCAGCAAGAAAAGGGAAGGCATTGCCCTGCATGCGTCTGTGTAGAGCTTTGAAGACATTTATGAGACACATCAGCCAACAATAAGATCTTTTTATTCATATTTTTTTTGCTAGATAGAATCAGATTTTTTGGGGACTTTTAATTTATTTTTTATTGCCCTACAAAGAATTAAATTTCATTATGGCATTCTTTTTTCAAACAAAATTTATTTTTGTTGATTCTAAATCTAATTTTCATCATTTCAGTTAATATTAAAAAAACAGGCCGGGCGGTGGTGGCGCATGCCTTTAATCCCAGCACTTGGGAGGCAGAGGCAGGCGGATCTCTGTGAGTTCGAGGCCAACCTGGTCTAGAAGAGCTAGTTCCAGGACAGGAACAAAAAGCTACGGAGAAACCCTGTCTCGAAAATAAAAAAAAAAAAAATCAAGATGGGTTCACAGATTTGTCTTCTAACGTATTGGGGAGCTTGGATGAGAGCCTGTGGGCACAAAACCCATGCTACCCCATCTCTCAGACTTTTTCAGAGGAATTGACTTTAGGGGTTTCTTCTGGTAATGACTTTCTCCCTTCAATGTTTAGTTATTTAATTTTTATTATTTAGTGATTACACTGAAAGCGACAGCATGTATATTCATCCTGCTTGTGGTACACCCCACTGTAACTTTTAGCAATTTCTAGCCTCATTTTTTTAGTGACGATTTAAATAAAAAATAATTTCAAATGAGCTTGTCATTTACTTTTGCGTTCAGACTGTTTCACTAACATCTGTATTCAATGCGGTCACAATTTAATGACTAAATTTTGTTTGAGTTAAATCTTTTATATTGACAGCTTCCGTGCATAATGAAAGTTGTGTCCAAAACAACAAAAATTATTGTATAAAACTCTTTTAACTGCTATAAAATATTAAGATATCCACTCTCTTCCTAATATAAAATGACGTAACAGTATCAAACAGTTATATCTGTTTAAACTAATGAAATTTTCCTTTATAATTTCATTTAATTACATAAACTCAAATGCTAACAAAATGTTTCCTGCCATAAAATGCTTTCAAGGATGTGTTCCAGATTCATAGAAAACAATTTAATACTGAAAACAAACAGCTGGAACAGGAAGAACAATTTGTTTTTTTAAAAGATAAACTTAGCATAATGAAAATTGGAAGAGTATTCTTTGAGTTTAGAGCATTTTTATCTGTGAATCTTAGAGCATCCGTAATTGTTCAGGGGTTCTTTGCGCAGTTTCTAACACCACATAGATGTCAGTTTCCATCTTACCTTTCGAAGAGCTTACCTCTCAAGGACACATACTTCTGAGACATCGTGAACAAAGTCCACACGAGTCACATTTCCCAGCCCCATGAATGGAACCACATGGTAGGATTTGCTCATCGTTCATGACTTCAGGAAGAGGGATGGCCACACTCTTGACCCGGATGTCATCCCTGAAAATGGAAGGTGTCGGCCTAGTCTTTGCTGTTCCTTCCTTAGGGATGAAATTCACCCGAGAAAAGGCAGAATGCCCATCTCTGATATGAGGCAGGTTTGTGACGTGACACTGTGATGTGGTGGGAACTGAAGCCGTCACCAATTGGCAAAAAATGAAATGATGTTTTATTAATTCTGCCATTCATTTAGTCATCTGCTCATTAATTTCTGTTCTCCTTTCTCCCCCTCAAATACATAAACTAGAAATCACATGTCACATAGAACATTCGAGTAGCTAGCCTCTTGTCCTTCTCCTCCGTGACTGCTGTTTGGGTTACACAGCTTTCCTATGTGCTTGCCCCTCATTTTATCCCTTCCCTTTCCTCCCTCCAGTCGCTCCTGTGTGCCTCCCTCTGCTCTTTCTCAAACTCGTGGCCTTGTTTCCTTTTGGTTGTTGGTGGTGGGTTTTCTACATTTTACTGATTCTTTGTGGATTTCACATCGTGCATTCCGATCCCGCTCATCTTCCCATCCCCCTCACATCTGCCCTCTGCCCTTGCAGCCTCCCCACCCCCAACAAAACCAAATAAAAAAAAAAAAGCAAAACAAAAAGATAATGAAAGAAACGAAAAAAAAAATAGAGAAGAACCTTGTGGAAGCTGCAGCGTGGCCTGTTGAGACACACAGTTTACCCTCTGTTTCATTCATCTTTACTTGAAGTGTTCCTTGCCACGAGTCATTGGTCTGGCTTGAGGTCTCTGGCTTCTGCTATGCCACCGTTAGCTGCCTCTCCCTGGGGCTCCTCTTGGATATCCTGGCAGGGTGGGTAAAGAGCATGGCTAGCTCAGCACAGCGTGGTTCCGATGTTCCCTGTGCTATCATGGGCTATGACCATATACACAGACCTTATAGCTGCAGCAGGGCCACAGACCCAGACATGGCCCTCATTAAAAGCTCAAGCCCAGGTGTTATCAGTATAGCCCCAGGGGCAGCATGGCCCTCGTGTACCAACAGGGTCTCAGGTGGCTGACCAGACCTTGGTCATCTGCACGGCCCTTGGTGGTAACAGGAGCCATGGACGTCAATTCAAACCTTGGCCGCTGTAGGACCATGGACCCAGACAAAGCCCTTAGCAGCGACTCTGCCCAGATGACATCATGGACGTGGGTGACAGTGCAGGCCCCTCAGATCAGGATGGCTCTGGAGGCGGCATGACCAGTGAACACCCTCAAGGTCACAGGCTTCAGCCCAGCCCTCAGTCATCTGTGTGGTCTTTGATGGCAACATCGACATCAATACAGAACCTGGCTGTGGTAGGAATAAGGACTCAGACATGGTCCTAGGCAGCAGCCTGGGCTCGAATGGTCCTTGATAGTATAAGGAGCTATGGAAACCAACCCATTTAGGCAGTCGTTCTGATGGGATTTTGGGGGTGTAGGTTCTGGCATTTCGAGGAGACACATTTCATAGCAAACTTGCCGTTTCTCTGGCTCTTACAATCTCTCTTCCTCTTCTTCTGAAATGACCTCTGTGAGCCTTAGGTGAGAAAATTGCGTTGTAGATGTGTCATTTGGGACTGGGCCCCACACTGTAACTTATTCTATGCATTTTGATCCATTGTCATTTTCTGTAATGGTCTCTGTCTGTTGCAAAGAGAAGCTTCCTTGTTAGGGTTGAGGATTACACTTCTCTGTGGGTTTAAGAACAGATACTTGGGCTGTAGTTAGGGATTGTGCTGGTTATTAAAGATCCATGACCTCTCTAGTCCTGAGTAGTTGGCTAGGCTTCCAGTACCAGGCACTATCTCCCTCTTGTTGAGTGGTCTTAAGTCTAATCAAATAGCTGTTGGTTGCTGCCGAAGTACGCATGCCCCTACTGCATCCTTAGGGTTACTGTGCCATGTTGCTGAGTTTTGTGGTTCATAGGCATGATAACTGAATAGGTTTGTGGCTGCTTCCCTCCTCTGGAAGTTTGCATGGCCCCTTCTCATGCTGTGAAAGCTAGATCCCACATTTGCCTGAGCGGTGTGGGAGACAGACACTAAGAAATGGCACAAGGGTAAGAGACACCCATGGTATCTCCATGAGAGCTTTGAAAGTGGCATTGGGTTTGGATGGATACGATGCAGGATCCTGGCTTAATGTCAGATTGGAGCAGTCAAGGTTAGAGAGTAAAAGATATGGATGATGATGGTGACCTGAGATCTGCAAGGGTGAGAAGACATGGGACTCAATGTGGTGCTGAGCTGGGGAGGCAACTCAGTAGATAAAGCATTTTCTGTGCAGGCACATGGACCTGAACTCAGTCCTCAGAATCCACGCACAAAACTGGGCATGCTGTTATACACTTGTAATTCCAGCACCAGGGAGGCAGAGACAGGGGGTCTTTGGGCTTGCTGACCATCTGGCCTATAGTATACTTGGCTAGCTCCAGGTATAGATGAGACACTATGCTTGTGTGGGATTCCCCTCATGGTCTGACCATGTTTTATTACCATTGGTTAATAAAGAAGCTACTTTGGTCTATGGCAGAGCAAAATATAACTAGGCAGGAAAACTAAACTGAATGCAGGAAGAAAGGAGGCAGAGTCAGGTAGATGCCATATAATTGCTGAAGGAGAAAAATGTTAAAATCTTACCAGTAAGCCATAGCCTTGTGGAAATACACAGATTAATAGAGATGGGTTCATTTAAGATGTAAGAGCTAGGTAGGAATATGCCTTAGCCATTGGCCATAAGAGTGCTGTAATTAATATGGTTGCAGTGTGATTATTCGGGTCTGGAAGGTTGGGAAACGTAAGTGCAGTCTTTGTCAACACCCTGCCTCATAAGACAAGGTGGAAAGAGACTGAGGAATGACAGCTGAGGTTGTCCTCTGGCCTCTAAATACACACTCACCTTCACACAAATGAACATGCACACACAGTAAATAAAGGCAACGAAATAACACAGAATTGATATACAGATGAGGTCGTAGTGGTTGTCAGAGAGTCGGTGAGGAAAGCCACAGTAAGGGCGAGAGACACTAACTAAGTATAAAACATTAAATTGAAGCTCAGCTCTTTTGCCAGCAACAACAGCTGTAAGGGGATTGTAGCTTGGAAGCCGAGAATGTTCGCTCCACTCAGATAAGTTTTCTGTCTTCCCATGAGAACACTTTTATTTTCAGTCACAAAACTTCCAACTTGAAATAAGCTTCACAGCAACCCCTTCTCCATTTCCTCAGTTCCTGTGCTCAGTTCTGTTCTCAGAAATGACACGGGGCTTAGTAACTGATGTTTCGTTCAGTATTAAGAATATTCTAGTAGTGACTAGAGATCATCTTGTTGTCGGCTGATTAGCTACAGCCTGAGACGCAATGTTCTTCTCCCTGCGAGGCACGATTAAGGAGAAAAAGTCCGCAACCTTCGCTCTGTGATAAAACATGGCTCTGAGAAACAAGAGAAAATGATTCAGAAACTTTTCCAAATCGGATTTGTTATGGGAAAAGAAACAAATGCATTGCTTCCCTGGATACGTTGTTGGAGTCGGAATGTAAACACGTGCACACTCATCCTTCATCCGGCCCAGACGAGCATTCGCTTCCATTTCCACACAGATGCGCCTCCTCTAGGAGAGTCAGAACACCTGGCCAGTTGGCTTGAGAAAGGCCTTGAATGCTGCAAGGGCTGTTGGAACCGAACCTTGAGAATCCTCCAGGAGACTCTGAACTGCGCGTTTAACTATCCTGAGAAGCTCATTTTTAACGAGATCTACTCAATAAAGCCTGTAACGTGATCGCACAATGCTCTAGGGGGCTTCAAACTGTCTTTTGGACCAACTGTTCTTAGTAACGTTTTCAGTGTCCCAGCTACAGGCGTATGCATGCCGTTAACATAAAACTGTACTTCTACAGGGCATACTCAAAACTCTGAAACAAGACCTACACCATAGATCTACAGACTCGAAGTTTTTAATACAGGCATGAGTTTTCATACTGTCTCCCCCATAGAACTCTCTTTTCTCTCTTCATGTTGGGGAGTATGAGTTCTCAAGCATGCGGGAGAGAGAAACCTAAGCTTATTAAGGTCAGGACAAAAGCAAAGGATTGATCTAGCTAAAACAATTGTTTGGAGACACAGATTGGCTCGGGAATTTCCCATTAAGATTTAATGATGCTTAAATAGTCTTTAAAACTAACCAACACTGAGGCAGCTTGGAGCAGGGCGTGGAGATTTAAATACACACAATCACACACACACACACACACACACAATATACCATGTACATACTCATACATAGACACACACACATGCAAACACAAACACACATAACAGCACACAAGTCATACATAAACACACACATATACAGACACACATACAGAGTAATATAAAAGCCTTTGAACTTTTGCCAATCTGTTTATGGCACCTTCCTGCCAAGAGCCCTAATTACCGAAACTTTCAAGCTACACCTAAAGCTGAGAAGGCTTCTCGACCTCAGAAGTGCCAGTCCCAAACAGACAACGAACTAGACTTCAACCTGGCACATGGCTGTTGCCCGTTTCACCCACATAGACATGGATACAGGGAGTTCTCGGGATACACCAGGCAGGGGAGTTTCTTAGAGACAGAGAACCTGAAGCCAAACAAGTCACATATCTATATTGTTCATTACTATGGAACTGGGTGCATGTCTCACCCGAGTGCTGTCAATTTGAGTAATTGGTTCATATCGATTATGAACACCCCAATCCGGTCTAGTATAGTCTATTTATTAAGTCTAATATTATGGAGGATGGTAAAGAATAATTTTGCCCGGAAACCAAAATACCAAGATCAGGCTGAAGGGCCTGATGAGGAGCATTTAGCCCAACCCCTGGCTTCAGGCAGGCTTCTCTCTAAGACTCAGTAAGTAGGCGACATCTGAATAGACCCTTCCAGGCAGCTGGTTAGATGGTGCAAAAGAGGGCCAAGGCCATGGCAGGTGCCACACCCGGCCCACAGACAGCATGGGAAAACACGTGAGAACAAGCAGGCAGTGGCCTAGCTTGACTTTCTCACAGATGTGGGAGCCACACACATGAGACTGGGCCTGCTGGCCGGATACTGCAGGCGAGGTATGCAACCCTACCCGATGGGCCCTGCAGAGCCTGGCAAGCTTGGTTTAGGAGACTCGGAGCAGCTGGGACGCAGATGGCCAGGAGGGTCAGATGAGCTGGCAGAGAGCCCAGGCGGTGGCCGGGAATGCCGACTTAGTGAGGAGGGTTAAGCCCTCCGCCAGCATTTCCACAGTACGGGGAGAGGGGAAGGATCATGTCTGAAAAATAAAAATAAGATGGCCTTGGATCTGTGAGAGTGAGGGAAAAGACAAGATGAAAATGCCCGGCTCTTCAGCCCGAGCAGGTGAGCAAACATCTGTTCAGCTGAGAGGACAACCCCCTCCCTTAGAGACTTCAAATTCTCACAGTCTGGAGAATAATGCATTTTGTCCTCCAAGGTAAAGAGTCGGGCATGAATGCTGACCTCCAAGGTCCAGCATAAATGCAGACCTTTAACACGGAAAAGCAGTGCGCATGCTTGCTGAGCTCCCCTCCAGGGCCATTAGTCCTCTTAAGCCATTCTAAAACAGCAACAATGTTCCAGGGAACAGATGGAAAGGGAGCATTGGGAATCAGGGGGGAGAAGTAACCAAGGAGGTGTGTGGTATCGTGTCCTGACCAGGTTCTCAGAAGTTGACCTGTCGAAAGTGTTTCGTGTCTGTCGAGTGAACAAACTTTTCCTGTTAGTGAGAAACTGAAGACAATGTTAGCTCCGCGCCAGGTTCCAAGCCCTTAAGTCACGGCCGTCTCATGAGCTCTGCACCTTGAGAACCGTTACTACTCATATTGTACATGGAGACGGAGGACCGGAACCCCACTTAGTAAGCGGTGGAACTAGAGCTTGATCTTTGACAAATTTAATAGTTTTTGCTTTTTATTCAAGGTCTCATGTAGCTCAGATTCTCCTTCAACTTATTATTTAGCCACGGACTAGGTTTACAGGCAGGTGTCGCCGTGCGTTGCCGTTTACGTTGCTGGAGATTGAACTCAGGGCTTCACGCGTGCTGGGCGATTACTCGACTAGCTGAGCCACACCCACACTGGGAGCCCTGACCTTCTTCCTACACACAGTTCACCACTTCCGGAGGCTGCCTCCCACGCCAGTGTGAACTCCGCCCTCATGCAGTCTGTACTTGCTATGGGCTCTGGCATCACCTTACAGCGGAACTCAGTGGTAGTCATATACTACAGAGGGATATTCTGTATTTTATAAGACATTTTTTCTACAATGTTCTAGTTTTTTGTTTTTTTTTTTTTAAATTCAGTTTGACAAGCTACCGACTAGAAGTTTTGAGCAGAAAGGCCTCTGCTCTGCATCCACAACCCCTGCCAGGCCCTGAAGCAGCCAGCTTATGCTCACATTGTAAATCAGCTCAGCAACTAGCAGAGACTGCGCTGGTCCCACCTACCGCCAAGACTTCGGTTTGTTCCAGGTCAGTACACGGTGCTCAACCATTTTGAGTATTTTAACTAATTTAGTGAAGTATTATTATTTAAATAAGTACCTTATCTTCCAACAAACCCAGGACTAGTAAGTAGAGGCTCATCTTGTTTTGATAAAAATACGTATTTCTAGCCTAAATGCATAATCAGACATTTAAATCAATCCTAAATTAAAGAGCAACGCATGGATCACTTTAATATTTGTAATCACAGTTCTTGGCCTTAGCAAAGAGATGCACGGTTGGACAGCGTTTGAACGTTGTCCCCAGCCAGGGTGCTACTATGGAACCCATACAAGGTGAAGCTTAGCTGGAGAAAGTGGGGGCCTCATGGGTGTAACTCATGTCTGCTGAGAAAGGCGTCTGTTCCATTATGATGGGTGATATTTTCAAACCATGAACCCCAGGAAACTGTCCCCTGCTCCAGGTTGCTTCTGCCCGATATCCTGTCCCAGCAACAAGAAGAGTAACTAACTCAGCGAGGTCCCAGAAGCCGTTCTGGAGTCACACAAGTTCTCTGGACATTTGAGAAACTCTTCCAACAGCTGGGAGTCTGAAGAGGCATAAAATACCATCTGCATCAAGGCATGAAGAGGGGCGCTTTTTCCGCTGACGAGAGGACGGGGATATTTCTATTATAGATTTCTCTGTTCTTATTTTTGTTTGTTTGTTTTGTTTTGTTTTTTTTTTTTTTTTGGTTTTTCGAGACAGTCTGTTCTTATTTTTGTTCCCAATGCATTATTTTAGATTTTCCTTAAGCCTTGAAAAACATATATTTCAATATGCCTCCCTCATAGCCACAAGAGCAGTCTGGTAACTTCCGTGAGGTCACACAGTTGGTACGGAGTAGAAAGGTTTCTAAACATTGAATTAAGTCTTTCTTGGCGTTTACATTCATTCTTTGGAAATCATGAAGAGATTTCACGACTTTGTGAGATTTCAGGAGATTCCCTCCCCCCCCACCCCACCCCCCCAAAAAAAACCTCATGATAAAGTACAACCTCGATTGCCAGCAGAACTTGTTTGAGCCCAGACCACGATACACCAAAGTAAACGAGAGCTCTGGCCTCTGGGCAGCGGCATTGGGCTGGAGATGCTTCCTGAGGAATCTTACTGTTCACAATGCAGCAGTCACATAGTCTTCAACCTAAAGTGAGAACACATGGCGGAATTTAGGACAGAGCCCTGAAATCGAATCCCCTCTGGTTTTTCTTGAGATGTGCATTTGTCGTAAGCAAAAGTGACACAATTATGAGGCACCCAGGCCATTTTCATTCCGAGGGTGTTTCATCATGCTTGGGTTTTGGCAAAATAGAAGTCTTTTTCCATTCCTTTCTTTTCCACAAATTACCCGATGACGCTTACGTTATTTAACATAAGTAGTTTGAAGTTGGTGGTGATGAATTTGTCTCTGTCCCTCCACCGTCCACAGGAGATAAACTCAACATTACAGCATAGGGCAGTGTGCTGAGGGCCGCAGGTTATGAGGTCCAAACCCACAAGATTTTGATTTTAGGGTGCACTTAGATGAAACCACGCCTCAGATGCTATGGTGGTCACTCCCTGTGCCGGCTGCTTCTGACACAATTCTGCCTTGTCTTTGTCAATCACACGGTCATGAAGGCCAAGCCTGGGCAGCAGACTGTGTTGACAGTTCAAGATGCAGCCATGAGAACAGATAAAACAGGCTTTGACAGAGACAACTCTGCCAACCACAGGCTAAGGTCATCCTCCGAGTACACTAAGGCTAGACTCACTTTCAATATTCTGTAGGCTAGGCACATGAACCACATAGAATTTATAATATTTTCGCATACTCCGTTTCCATGACAATATCCATTAAAAGTTGAGGAGTACCTATGTTACTAAGTAGAAACACAGGCCAAGTTTGTATTTCTCTACTTTGAATTGACTTGTGATATTCATGGCTTTTCTTAGCTAGGAAAACAAGATGCATGCTTTTGTAAATGTGTACACAAAAATACACAGACATGTATGTGTACGGAAGAAGGGAAAACATCATGTGAGCAACTGTGCAGTCTTTTAAAGAGCAGATGTGGTTCAGCTATTCTGAGGAGGCGACCATCACACTCCTAGGTAATTTTTCAAGAGAAAAGAGAGCATCTGTCCCTGTGAAGACTGGTTCACAAACACTCAGACACTGTCTGTAATGACCCTTGATTGCCTAAACGACCCCAAATGTCCCTCAGCAAATGAACAGATGAATACATCCTGTTACGTGCCAGCCTTCAAATAGCACTCAACAATAAAACAAATGAATTGGGGAGACTTTGAAGTCAGAGCATGCCAGACAAATTCATATCAGAAGCCCAGAGTACCTGATAGTACCAGAAGATAGGCGAGTGTGCCTCTGGAGGAGGACAGCAGCAACGGGAGGAGAGGGACTGTGCAGAGGAAGGTGAAGAGACCTTTTGGTGACACGCAGTCTTTATAGTCTGTTAGGTGATGACGTGTGGTCTGAGTATACAATTTAAACATGAGATATGTAATGTTTGTATTGTAGTTAAATAAATTTATGGTTTTAGGGCTAAGTCAATAAAGAAGAATAGCTGCGGTCAATAATTAAAAGTGTGTATGTACATGCCGGGTCATATATATATATATATATATATATATATATATATATATATTGTGCCTGTTTGTATGCAAGTGGGCGTGTGTGAGTACAGGTATGTGTACATATGTGCATCTCTCATTGACCTGAAACTCCCTCAGTGGGCTAGACTGGCCAGCCTGAGAGCCACAGGGAGCCCAAGGAATTCCCAGGGAGCTTCAGAGAGCACCCAGAGAGCCTCAGGGAATCCCAGGAGCCCAAGGGAGCCCACAGGAAGCCCCAGGGAGCCTAAAGAAGCCCCAGGCAGCCTCCCGTCTCTGCCTTCTCAGTATTGGGAATGTAAACAGGTGCAGCCATATTGTTTTTGTCTAAGGATTCTTGGAATTGAACTCAAGTTCTTTCACAGCAAGCACTTTGCCAACAGAGCTGTTTTCTGAAACTCTGGACTTACGACCAGGCTCACCTGCAGGCCATCGCTGTGGCTGCACAAGTGTGAACACAGCACACATTTTCCTCACAGTGCTAAGCAGCCTGTAGCTTTTAAACATTTTATCTTATCTTTGTTTTATGTGTCTAAGTGGGGTGTGTGTGTGTGTGAGTGTGTGTGTGTGTGTGTGTGTGTGTGTGTGTTGGTATCCACAGAGGCCGGATGATGGCAAAGGAACTGGATTTACAGATGATGCTGAGCCTCCACGTTAGTGCTGGGAACAACCTGGGACCTCTGCAGAGACCGCCCGTGTTCCAGCCCTGCCGGTACCTCTTGATGGCTGTACTTAAATAATCTTTCAGTGTGTCCTTTGTCCTACTGTGTGACTGACAAGCAGACCAAGTGCATCCCTGCTGCAAGTTTCCCATCAAAGCTTCCCAAAGGAGCCATTGAGCACCCGCTAGGGAGGGAAAGCTGCCTAGGCTCTAAGATTATTCAATGATCTTTTTTTTTTCCTTCCCAGAAAATCATTTTGAGTTACTGCTAACTTCTAGAAATGAGCTGACCTACTCTTTTCCTTGTAGATGCAAAGAAAGGAAAATTATTTGATCATCCTCAGATTCCCTTGCATCCCATTTGGGCAAGCCAAATGTTTTCTAGGCAGGCTGGGAAAAAGCCTAGCACAGCTGAGACTTCAGGTAGCTGAGGGGGTGCTGAGGGCTCCCCCTGGTGGTATCTTCCTGGTTGAAAATGGTTTTAAATGAGCAGCTCTCTGCTCAAAGCATTGTTTTTAATGTAAATTGTAAATGTATGCAAAATTATGTACATTTTAATAAAATTATAAAATACGAGCCTGTCCCACTTAAAATATTATTTCACAAAATTTCTAGTTTCCATCCTCCTTCTACTTGTCCATTCTTACTAGTATTGTCATTGATACTTGGCTTCATTTTATTTATGCTCAATGGAAAGATAACAAGCATTTTTAATAGTGAGGTATGCAGTCATGTTTTCTAGGGGAGTCCACTATTGAATCTATGTAACCTCTTTATACCTGTCAGCACACAGTGCAGAACAGAGAGAGTTCGTTTGTACAAATCGTGCGGAGCAGCCACCTCCGGTCGTGGACGTCAGCTCACTGTGGTTGTTCCTTTACTGCTGCAAGGCACTCAGCTCCTTCCTCAGAGTTTCGAGCTTCTATTCATGTTTCTGAAGAGCTGACACTCATGTTTGGGTTCTCGTGACCCCTTTGAAACGGTGTTCACAGAGCAGAGTCACCATGTCTCATGGACAGCCAGGCTGTTTCCCTGTGTGATGTGCGGAAGAAGAGAAGCTGTGTCCTTGGGGAGAAGTCAGTGTGGAAAGGCATGAAGTGAAGTTTACCTCAAGGAAGCTCATTGCCAGTGGCTGAGCAAAGTATGTCCTTCAGATGAAAGAGCCTCTGTCTGAGGGCAGATCTCCCGGGCTCCAGGGCCCATCAAAGCCTCAGTCTGAAGCTGATCTCCATCTCAGTCACACTCTGTTTAGTCTTTATCCACTAGATCAAACAAGCACATCTAGAACATTCTTGAGTTCTCCAGAATCATGTATATTTATCTTAAAGAACATAGATGGAAAGTATCTGGCTTGCCGCTCATCTATGATAATAAGAAAGATACTAGAGTATCTTTGAACTTAGATGATGTTGAGGTTTTTAGTGGCCAATTTTAGAAAAGCCCCCTACATTAGGCCTAGGAGACCAGAATGGACTCACTTTTGCCAAGTAATCATACAGTATGACATCAGGCCAACGTCTTCTCCTAGACACAGTTTCCTCACCTATAAATGGAAGTAGAATTCCCTTGCTCAAGGTATTGTTAAGTTACTGGATAAGGGACGAACCAGTTCAACATGGGTGACTCCATTCCCTAGACAAGGGGTCTTGAGCTATATAGGATTGGAGCAATTGAATGGAGAACAAGCAAACAATTGAGGATGTATGCCTTCATTCTGCCTCTGAGTTTTATCGTAGAGATACAGGTGCCGTCTCTAAGCCCAAGTCTGAATTAATACATTTCAGAAGCATTAGGATACAGACCAAGAGTCAATACAGGTGCTTCTGGTATTTTCTGACCTTTCTTAAGAGAAACCAGAATGTTTTATACAAATGCTAAGATAGCTGCTTAAGGCAGAAACATCACAGAGCTCACGGAGACCTGGAATTAACAGTGAAGACTTCAGACATCACCTCCTGGCTTCCTCCTCTGCCTATCTTTGCCCATCTTTCCCTGTCTCTCTGCAGACTTGTCTCTTTTTGTCTCTGCTCCCTGTGAGTCTAGGAAGGCAGTATGCACTTTCTCCAAGTTGTAATTGCTCCTAACTCCACGTTCCTGAGAGAATCTGACAAGCTAGACTTAGCCAGTAAGTTGTATTAGAAGAAGTCAGTCGAAGAAACAGAGTAACCAGGGTCATATTACTGCAACCAAGAGGGCAGCCATAGGGCTTCAGGGGCCTTCTCTCTACCCAAACTCCTCGGGCTTGCTACACAGGCCACCTGCCTCACTGCTTCTCAAACCACTGAAAGTACTCAACCACCTTTAATTGATCCCAGCTATCTGTGTTGTAAAAGGAAGTGGGCAGGTCACTTCCTGACGCTGGGCTAGCTTTACCCGAAATAATTATACAGAAACTGTATTTATTTAAAACATTGTCTCGCCCATTATCTCTAGCCTCTTTTTGGCTAACTCTCACATCTTAATTAACCCATTTTTTAATAAATCTGTGTCTCACCACATGACTGTGGCTTACTGGCAAGGTTTTAGCCTACGTTGGTCTCGGGCTGGAGAGCCATGGTGTCATCAATCTGTAGTTTGCCATTACTTTGATGACATCTTACTGACTGATTCAAATATAGATATTTTAGAAAGAATGTTTGAATAAATAAAGAAAATTTTGCCTTGTTGGGGATTACAAATTGCTCCTGAAAAATACAAACAGGAGAGTCTATTAATTATTTCGGCTATAAAAATAGTTTAAAAAAATTAGACCCCAATAGGTGCAAATTAGAAGGGATTGATTGCAGACTCTTAATGACTTCCAGAGATTGCTAGGAGACATTTCCAATTGGTCCACTATTGGAATAAAATAGTAAAAAAAAAAAAATCAGATGAACTGATTCATTAAAAAAAAAACCTTAGGTGGTGTCAAGAACTTAAACAGTCACAGGGCATTATCAGTTGAAGCTGATAATTGGCTTTGGTGGAAGAGAAATTACAGATTGCAAATGCAGACCATGTGGATACGAAGCTTAACTGCATTCTGGTCATATTACCCTCTAAATATTTCCCTACAGTATTTTAATGCAGAGAGAAGATACAATCTTAGAGTGGATCTTTTTTATCACATAGACTGAGTAAAAAAAATTAAAACCTTATGTGGGAAATGCCTCCAAGTTAGTTCTAAAAGGAAAATTGAGACTTTGTCAATTAGCAAGAGTAGACCTAGCAGACATTGTAGTACCATTCACTAAAGATGAAATTCACGTGTTTTGGGGAGAAAGTGAACACTGGCAAAGAGCTTGTGGTAATTTTTTTGGAAGAGGTTGACAATAAATATCCCCAAAGCAAGAGAATTCAGTTTATAAAGAAAACTGACTGATCCTTCCTTGCATAGTATGGGAAACACCAACAACTGGAGCCTCTACATCCTAAACTCATATAAATAAATCAGGATAGATTACAAATCAGAAAACTTAAGCAAAGTGGATCAAAGTCCTTTTGACTTGGTCCAAAAGCCAGAATTATATGCTATTCTCATGGTACTAAAGGATTTTAAGGAACTTCTCAACATAGTTACTGATTTGCAATATGTAGAAAGAGTCGCTTTGCATATTGAAACTGCTGAATTCGTACCAGATGATACAAAATTGACTTTATTATTTATTTAGTTAGAAGGAATCATTAGGAATAGAAGTCATCCCATATACATAACACACATCCAATCCCATATGCATCTGCCAGGTCTTCTAGCAAAAGGTAAGGCAGAAATCAATCAATTTTTAATTGGAAATGTGATGAAGTCCTCAGAATTTCATAAAAACATTATGTTAATAGCAAAGGTTTTTTTTTTTAAAAAAAAAAAAGACTTTTACATCATGTGGCAACAAGCCAAGGAAATTATAAGAAAATGTCTTACTTGTTTTTTATACAATGAAACACCACTCCCTGCAGGAAGTAACCCAAAAGGTACTCAAAGAAATGACATCTGGCAGATGGATGTGTTCTATTTTGTAGAATTTGGAAAGCTAAAATATGTATATCACACCATTGATACCTATTCAGGTTTTCAATGGGCAACTGCTTTGAGTTCAGAAAAGGCTGATTTGGTAATCACACATTTGCTAGAAATTATGATCATTATGGACATACTTGCACAAATAAATACAGACAATGTTCCTCCAGCATATGTCTCTAAGAAAATGAAACAGTTTTTTGCTTATTATAATATAAAACATATGACAGGTATACCACACAATCTTACAGGGCAGGAAGTTACAGAAAGATCAAATCAAAGGATATGTTAAACAAACAGAAAGGGATGATAAATACCACCAAAAATAGATTGTATAATGCTTGATTAACTTTGAATTTTCTAAATGCTAATCCTGTGAAGAGATTTTGAATACTAGAAAAAACTACAGATGTGTTGACCTCAGAATGGAAACTAGGACTTGTGTTACTTGGGAAAGGGGTTTTGTTTTTGTTTTCACAGGAGAATAAAACTATGGATACCATCAAAATTGGTAAAGACATGATTTGAACATTAGGCACCCCTTGATTAGAAGTAATATTTAATCAAACAACATGGCCATTCAGTCCAATATGCCATAAGAAAAACTCCCCAAAATTAGGGTTAGAGAAGGGTTTTGATTTTGTCTTTTCAGAATAATAGCATCCAGCTAAGGAATCTGAAGCCCACTGGACAAATGAAACACATGAAGAGAAAGGACAAATCATCCAGAAATAATGTCCCTCAAAAAAGAGTAAATTGGCCCATTGGCATATTACATTTCTAACAGGATAAAATTTCACAAATCTTCCCAAATGTTTGTTTCTACTATTCTCTACAGACATATATACAAATGGTCTTTCTGTAGTCCCAGTCCAATTAAAAATTAAAGTTGGCTTTGGAGTTTTAGTGTGGCTCTCTCCTTCTCTAAACCCAAGCATGCTTGTTAAAGTAAAACCCAAAAATCTCTGTCTCATGTCAGAAGAGCCACCTGTTATAGGACAGAAGAAAAAGAAAATCAAAGGACTATTTTATTTCCTGTAATCTAATAATCCTTTGGTTCTATTTTGAGTTTTTGAAGTTTTCTTTGAGGCATAAATATTATCTCAAAACTTATTAGATTAAAATTAAATTAAAAGTTTGGGTCATGATATTTGTCATATAGAATTCTAACTAATTCTAGAAAAGCGCTTCATCGAGCTTTCTGTAATGATTTTGAGTTTGAGTCTGTATCAAGTAACTAGGAATTAAGTGTTTTTGTATTCTTGTTGTGCATAACAAATATTGACCCTTTAACCTCTTTGAAGTCTGCTGCAAATAACATTTAAAATGTTTAAGTTTTCTGCAGTGAACCATGATCATGTCTAATAGCAACAATTGAAGTCTCCAAAAGGAGAGTGTGGCCCCCCACAGTGATGATTCCACCACGCTATTAAGCTGAAAAACACCATCATTACAAACTGCTCTTTTTTTTTTTTTTTTTTTCTTTTTTGAGACAGGGTTTCTCTGTGGTTTTGGAGCCTGTCCTGGAACTAGCTCTTGTAGACCAGGCTGGTCTCGAACTCACAGAGATCCATTATTATTACAACAAACTGCTAAGAACAATTTTGAGGTGGCTAGCTGAGATGATCCAGCCTTACAGATTTCTCTAGCAAGGTCTTGAGACAAGCCCTGCGCTGTCTGATCATGCAGAGACTGTACACCAAATGATACAGCTACTTCTTTTAGGACTTGACAATTAACCCAAAATTTTCTTTACAGGATCCCCTAAAGATGCTGTCTCTCTGAACAGCAGGAAATAAATGTACGAATATGACACCCACATTCCCACGAGGTGGTGTGGACAGTTTTTGGCCATTCAATAGGTTATGTATATTTGGGGTTGACTACAAATTGCTATTAGTTATGATCAGGAAGAAACTTGAACAAAGGAGATTACATTAAGATGTCTTTTTTTTAAAGAGTGATACAGATATGATAAGATAAAAAAGTAGATTATTGAATCTACTCTGAAAAGAAATAAAGGGGTGATATAGAAATAGGATTAAAAGGTAGATAAAATCTACTTTTAAACCAGAAAAGCAACTATGAGTCTTAAATATTTTATATTGGCTTGGATTTTTTGTATATTAATACAAAATAATTGAGATTATTTTTGTTAGAATATAATGTACATTTATTTCTAATCTTGTTCAAGATATGATACCTTTGCAAGTCATTAAACAATGTAATGCAAATTTCTAACCCTTGAAAGTTATTATTACCAACTCTTTAGGATAATAAATAATATATGTTGTTTCTATGTTAACCATTCAGAGGTAGTAAGAATCCATGGCCAAAATTAAAAGAAGACTATCCAAATGCAAAACGGAATGAGAGGCAAATCAGGCATGATTACTGGGTCTCCTCTTCATATTAAAGCAAGATTGAGGCCCATGATTGGGCTTTCATAGTCACAAGACAGAGGAGGGATGTGAGAACCTCACTTTGCAAACTGTTTTAAAGAAGGGGCTTCTTTAGCCATATAATGAGTATGGGGGAATCTCAGCTCCAGAAATGTGCTTCAATAGCAGAATTTTAACAGATACCCTAAAAAA
>NW_026067911.1:7318230-7327998 GCF_014885135.2 Alexandromys fortis | reverse complement strand
GCCCCCCCACCTCGTCCTCTTCCCGTGTGGACTGCCCCCCCACCTCGTTCTCTTCCCGTGTGGACTGCCCCCCCACCTCGTTCTCTTCCCGTGTGGACTGTCCTCCATCCTGCCTGCTCCCTGCCCCCTGCCGTCCTCCCATTCAGCAGCTGTTCCTCTCCTATCTTCCAGGACATTCCTAAAGAGATGTTCTCTCTCTGCCAAACACTCCGTATGTAAAACTGGAGAACAACTCCTTGAGCCCCAGAGACTTCTGGTTTTAAGTTTTAAATCTGAATGAACAATTCATGAGTTTTCTATTCATTTCTTCTTTAACAAATTATTGTGAAGGTTCCAGGCTTTTTTTTTATACAGCGTCCCTCCTGTTCCTTAATCCACGTTCTCCAAACCACTTTCTAAAACCTGCATTCTCTCACAGAACATAAGCCTCGTGGTATCTACTCAAAATAATGGAGACAACAGGTGCTATTTTGCTCAAAAGATATGAAACATTTCTGTGAAATCCAACACAACTCTTTCGAGAGCGCCAATACCGCCCCATTTCTCCATATGTCCACTAGAGGGCAGCCGCGTCCTCCATCTTTCTGGGACTTTGGCTCTGTGTAGGGAAGGAAGCTATGTGGTCCTCTGCCTCCTCCATTGGGATACTCTGTAAAGTTATAAAACAATCATCACAAAGGTGGGAATCTGAGCGCAGACCCAGCCCTGTGCCTTGCTAGAAATTGCTTCTGACAGTAAACACATTATCAAATACATTACGACAAAATGAATATATTTTGTAAATCGCAATAGCAAGAAGGTTAGTGAGAAATAAAGTACTATACCACTCAGTGTTTACACTTGATAAAATTTGCAAAGAGGCCTTAAAGAGCTTAAATACTTTAAGTTTGGTAGGAGGTTCAGAGGCAGTTATGACCTTTTTTATTTCAGAGACAAAAGAATTTGCCAAAGCAATACATGGCGAAGAGAGAGCTTCTCCTGGTTGTATTGCCTCTCGGCAGGACTTTCAATCCTCCTAATTTATTGAAAGAATTTCTTGGATTTTAGAAATACAGCCTTCTTAAAGGTTAAATACTGCCAGTGAAACATCTAGGTTATATCCAGCAGCCACACTGAGGTAAATCACATTTGATTCTTCCGCAGATGGACTTAAAGAGTGTGGAAGTTTTGGGAACTAGAATTGTTGATTCCCCTGTGGTTTTGAGCAAAGTCCCCCCAGCTTTTCTTCCTATATATTGCTCAACACCACTGAGCTATATAAATGCATGCAGTCCCCAGTGGAAACAGAACTGACTTAATCTAAATGCCTGTACCCCTGGGATTGAAAACTGTGTCCTATGACGTTCTGGGGGCTCCTGATGGTTGACGTGATCAGAAGATTCGAAGATGGTGTCAACAAGAATGTGAGCACATGACCACATCCCTTTGACATCGCCTAACTAAGTACAGGTCGAATGGTCTGTTCATTAGGCAGTAAGAGAGAGGGTTTTCATTGCTTCCTCTCCCAGGCTATCTCCGAGCTGATGCAAATCTCAAGACTGTTTAGGGACATCACTGAATTATGCGGGGCAAGTTCAGCCAGTTCTAACTTGTTTTCTTCGCTGATTTCCTTATTAGAGTTGTTGAGAGTTTTTGTTTGTCTTTTAAGTAGATATTTCTTATTTGAAAGGCACTAAGTACATGCTCCTTTAGAAAGGGAATTTTAGACTTTAGTTTTGAAGATTGGTTTTTATTTATGCAAAGTGTGTGTTTGTGCATGAGTGTGCCAGTGCCCGGTGCCTGTTGAGGGCAGGAGAGTGTGTCTGATCCCCTGGAGCTAGAGTCCCAGGCCTCTGAGAGCCACACGCTGTGTGTGCTGGGATCTTAACTCCTACTTTCTGCAAGATCTGCCAGTCCTTAGTCATGAAGCCAGCTCTCCAGCCCTGGAACTTCAGTTTTTCATTTTCATAAACTTAATCCTTATTGCTGGTTTACGGTGTTTATATGAGAATAAGACCAAGAAACTGACATTTTACACAGCGGTATGGATCATCGCTTCTCTCCATAATAGAGCACCAGGAAGTGTAACGGCAAACGCCTGCTCTTGATGGCTTACGAGGCAAAATACAAAAGAGGAAATTTTCATTCCTGCTTAACAATGCACAATGTGGTGACACATCCCCAAATATCTACTCACAAATGTGAGTTTGGATCCAAAATTGTGAGACAGTCTCTCCTTCCCTCATGACTGTATTTGCAGAATGATGCGATTACTGAGCAAATTCCTGTTCCTCATCCCAGTTCATCCCTGGCAGTTTTCCCTTTTAAACTTTAAAAATAAATGAAGAGGAAGTCAAAGTGGAGTTCTGGTTCAAGGATGGTCAGCTGACCACAGGCCTCACCAACTGAGACCGGGCCTGCCTGCTATTGACTGGAGTAGTGAGCACGCATGTGCTCTGTGCACAGCTCTCTCCTGACACTAATGGATGGACTACGTTCATCAAATGAGAGGCAGGAAGAGAGGTTTGTTGACCAGCATCCGCTGCTACCTCATGTGTGACCCTTAACACACGTTCTCTTTCTGGTTCTCCATTTTGTGGTTTGTAACAGGCAGAACTTGTGTTTGCCAAAGGCCAGCTATTGAGGGAAATCAGGATCATTTGACAAATTGAAGCCAATGAAAGCAGTGCAGTTTGTGATTTCATTGATATTCAATAAACTGTGACATCGTGGAAAGACAAACACGAAATAAACTGCAATGAAATGAACTAACTCTTTGATATTTGGCAAATTCCAAACTGATTTGGCCATGGGAACCCCAGGCAGTTTGCTTTCTCCTCTTCGCTCACTGCAGGATCTCAGCCACACTTAGGACGGATGGCTTCCTTAGCTCAGCTAACCTCATCTAGGTGATCTCTTGGAGATATACCCAGAGATTTGCTTCCATGATGATTCTAAAGCTCATCAACTTATAACCAGCATCAACCATATTATTAATGAAGCAGATTTCTTTCCCATCACCTCTGACCTATCAGCACCCCACCCCAATCCCAGAAATCTTCTAGCTCCACCATCTGCTCTTCTGCTCTGAAGCCATTTGCGAGAAAGTATCCCAGCCACATTGGAGCCTTCGGTGCCTCCCTACTGTCTTCCCTCCACAGGAGTGAGAAAAAACACTGACAGTTACTAAACCTTGCCCAGGGCATGGCGTTTGGGGTGTCCATGACGAATGCCAAACCCTCAGTGCATAATTCTAATTTCGCTAGTACCAGTCCCTGAAGGTATTTTTGAGGTAACTATGGTGAAGCAGCCGTGGCAAAACAACCTGCTTTTCTACCAATTGTTCATTTTTAAATTAAGATTAAAAGCTCGGTTTTTTATGCTTCATGAAATGTTTGTTTCACAACTTTGGGTTTATATGAAACTCAATTCCTATGGGGCAGAACTACATTAAAACATAAATCAATTGTTGCAGAAGCCTTTCAGGGGGTCTAATAAATCTATTCTAAGCCTGAATATGAATCTATCTTCCCATTAGGGATAAAGTTTATAAAACCAATAGAAAACTTTTGCCTTTGATTGTAGTTACATTTAATGAAATCTTGTTAGATTTCATTGTCTCGCTTCCAGACAAAAACCCCAGGAACTTTCTGAGCGTTTGATTTTTTTTTCTACTTCAACTTTTGTAATGGAATTTGGAATGCAAAACCATAAAATCTAACATAAAACAGGAAGGCAAAGGCTATAAAACCCTCCCTTAACTTTCATCTTCATTACAGAAAAACTAGATCAAAAGTATGTTGCCACATATACCGCATGGATTGGGTACCAGGATGCAGGCAGCCACGCTGCAGGAAGTCTGCATCTAGGGAGTCTGCATCCTTCCCCATTGGTCTCCATGCGCAGCTGTTACCAGTGGCCATGAGGGCTCCAATTTTGGATAAATCCTCTTTCATTCTATTTTGTTGTTACTGTTAAATATCATTCTAATGTCTTACAACCTCACACCGGAAAGACTGCACCAGCCAGTCCCAGGAATCTAGAAAATTATTGGGGAAAAGGTAACAGAAATGGGACTGTGCACCCTCTGTGTTTTACTGATGAGCACGAACAGCGACAGGAATGGGTTTTTTAAATGCAGGAATGACTCATGCCTATAATTTCAGTAGCCAGGAGGCTGAGACAGGAGGATAACCATTAGTTTGACAACATCCTTGGTTACCTAGTAAGTTTGAGGCTAGTTTGCACTGCATAGCAAGATCTTATCTTTAAAAACTTGATTGAGTAAATAATCTGAGTCGAGCCTGTAGGGGACGTTAAGGTGGGAGAGACAAAACCAGCAGACGGGAGACTCTGCACCAAACAGAGGTCAGCGAGGACAAGCGTGGGAACAACACTACGTCTACTAAGAAGACTTGAGCCAGTGAAGGGCCTCAAGGGGTTGAAGAAACAAGAGATGGGGGCTGGAATGAAAGAAGGCCCTAATACAAGAGAAAAACACCCAGGAAGACACAACGGTGGGTATGGCCGTGTGCCCACATAGAGCATCACTCCCGTGAGGAAGTCTTGCTGAACTCTGACCCCCTCAGGCAATGCAGCCGATGAATGACACAGTCACGAAGAGCATCAGTGAGTACAAACATGGGCTGGACTTGCTGCTTTATAATTCTTTGTAGATGGGTCATAAAATTCTTACAGCCACCAATTTTCCCCAATAATCCCCAAACTGCAAAGAACCTAGATGTACCCAGTGTGATTAATCCTTCAGATCTCTCAAATGTTTCCAGAATCATGAAAATTCTTACACTGGAGAGGAACACTGCGGACTTAGGACTTAACTAGCATTAGGAAGCTCCCTTTAAGCGAGAAGGGATGTTTAAGTACACGATGAATTCATTCGTCAAAGAAATTCTGTGTAGACAAGTAAGGTGGGGAAGCCTTCATTGCTCTCTTAGGCAGCCCAGACAACGCGAAAGAGCACAGTGGAGAGGGAACTTGTAAGTGTGAACGATCCCGTCAAGTCTTACTACACAGGATTTATAGCGCATGCAAAAACTTAGCTGAAGAGAATCTGTGTGTGTGTGTGTGTAAGCCGTGTAGGAAAACGCCTTTCACGATTTCTAGTTCGATAAAACAATATGAAGAGATTCACATTGGAGAAACCCTCTGCACATCAGACTTGTGGACAAGTTTTGATTTAGCCTAGTTCTTTTTAAAGATATAGAAGGACTTATACTGGAGGAAACCCTATGGATGTAGACATACGGGAGGCCTTCACTATATAATAATGTCTCATTATAACTTGGAATTCATCATACCGGCAAGTAATTCTATATGTATGAACAACAAAAGACATCTTTGGTTTTTTTTTTTGCTCTTTTTAAATATGAAAGTCTCTTTTCCTTGGTGAAAGTGGGGTCACTGCTGCCTTCCTCACAATTCCATCTCCTTGGAATGCCATTCTGCACCCTGTCACTTGCAGTCTGTGAGTGTCTTTGCTGGTGAGTCTTAATGCTTAATGCAGCCAGTCTAGTCTTTATCATCGCAGTTTAAATTATTCAAAAAGCTGTGGATTCACGTCAGGCCTTTCATGTACTTTCTTCTGATTGCTCTGAGTATTCTTTGGTCATTTCCCCAACTCTTTCCATCTCTGAAGTTTGGTGGCTTACTGTACTGACAATGCTTTATTTTTCTACTTTTCTCACATGCACGCACGCGAGTGCCGGGACGTACACTTGTCATGACGGCTGCAATCTTTTTTCCCCGTTTCTGGGTATAGGATTCTCTTAGGCATTCCTAAAATAAGGTCCATCTGGTGCTTAAGAATTCCCTCAGGCTATACTTACTTTTACTTCTCCATTTCTAAGGGCGTAGTCTTGGTTGGAAGTTGTTTCTTTATCATCTTCATAGTGTACCTTCCTGGGTCCTCCTGCTGGCCTGAAGGCTATCCGCTGTGAAGTCTGCTGCACTCTAAAGAACTTGTCTTCAGGTATAACTTGATGCTGTTCTTATAGATTTAGTTTTTTCTTCATTTTGTACTTTTCACTGTTTAACTGTAATATATCATAGTAAAGATCGTTTCCATGGCATGTGTATTTGCAACCTTCCTGTACACGAGTGACTACGCCTTCCTGAATATTAGGACGATTTCTATCCTTGAGCTGGATTTGGTTTTTGTTGCACACTCATGAAGAGGACTGTGATTTGTGAGTCCCCCTCCCACTTTTCTTATGTCAATTTCAAGGGTTTCCCATGGTCCCTCACCTCAGGATACAGCTACACACCTGTTGCTTTGGCTCTTTATGAAGTTAAGTTCTGAGAGCTCTAATTCAGAAATATTTCCATTCCCCTAAACATTTTATTAATCTACTACATGCAATATAATTTAGGCAGTAAAACAAAAGAAATTCAAAAAGTGTGAATTGACTTATTTTAACTATTAAATGCCCACGAATGAGGAGAGAGCACACATATGCAGATATTTTTTTAGTAGTAGTTAAATATTCTACTCTTGACTTTACTCACAAATCGCTGTTCTCTGGTGTTTGAAAGTAGTTTAAAATATTACAGGCATGTTAAGCTAACCAGGGGCAGCATGAATCTACCATCTCCTGCATCATCAAAACCCTGTAGCATCCTACTGGAGCTGTTAGAAACTGTGCACTCTGTCATAGTGGAAGTCAATTACATTCCCCAAAGCTTTGCAAGATGGCTGAGGCTGTTCTTTTAAAAATGTACTTACCCTAGGCTACTAGTAAAATTATTGCCTACTTTCCCTATTTTTCTTCATTTCTGTGATGTTTGTTGCAGAGAGTTATCAAATATGGGCACTGGGGACTTTTGAGCCAGTGTCATTTAGTAGCCAAACAACTGGATTATTTTAGATGTCACTTCAATGCAGTGAGCTTTTCACTTTCTTCTGATGATGCAGTAACACGAGATGGGGGGGGGTCCAATAAAACCATCACATTAGGTTTCTGAGAGTGTTGGATGAGCAAAAACCAATGGAGCCTTTTGAAACACCCATCATGCTAAGCATTGTGTGGAAGGGAGAAACATTGCTGGGTTCAGCAAATCTGAGCAGTGTGGTTTTGCTTATTTTCCGGAGAGAGAAAAAGAATCCCACAGCAACATTCTCATCCTTCAATGGTTCCCAGCGGGAGATGGAAGCTGCCTTTGATTCCTAGCCCAGGTAGAAAACCTCCTCCTTAGCTGGATGAAAGCCAATTGCGAGGCAAGCTTTACCAGCACTCAGCAGATGTTGCTTGCCATGCTGTGCGTCTTTCTCTCTGCAAGCTCATCTGGGATAGACACAGGGCAGCTTCCTGTACCCCCGCGGTGGGATACAGAGCAGAGTCACACCTCCTCTTGTCTTAATCTAAGAGTAAAATTCAGGATTTCTGAGTAAGAAGAATATGAGGAGATGTGTGAGCATATCAACTGGAAAAATGAACGATATCTAGAAATAGAGTGTGTCATGAAACATCTGGGAGCAATGCAGTGCTGTTCACATTAAGCACTACTGAGAAGTTTCTGGACAGTAAGATTTTTTTGTCCATTAGTGTGGCAAAAGACTGCGTCATCTTTGAAGGTCTCTGGAGAGGGAGAGGAGGTTCGAGGCTGGAAATGGTTTAGAGTATGAATTTCAGGTGAGTCATAGTTGTGGAACAAATCCCCGGGAAATGCTTTTAAACAGCCAGGTCTTACCCTCAAGTATGAGAAAGACCACCTTACAAAAGGAATTCAGAACAGTCAGGGGCTGCACTCACAGTGACGAAACCTGTCTTCTTTCCTCAGGCAGAATGAGAAAGAAAGGTAACAAGTGTTTCCCTCTGAGAGTGGAGAGGACCTACCTGTGCTTTCAGGACAGTGGTAGAGCTTGGTGTCAGAGAACACAGAGGAACACAGAGATGAAAATATGAAGAGGGCACAGAGCGTTGAGATCTGCCACATCAAAGCAGGAGTCGCTGGCTTCCAAACCAACTATCTCTTAATGAAGACAACGCCACCAAGAGCACAAAGATGACCTTGTAAGTGTCTGCACTGTTTACCACACCACCGTGCAGGGCAGAGAAACTTGTACAAACTCAGAAAGGAACTTCTCAAGACAAAGCAAGGATGCTTTTTTTTTTTTTTCTAGACACTATCATCCAGACAAAGCCGCAGCAGAAGGGGGAAAGATTTTTAACAACACCACGTCCCATAGAGGACTAATATGCAAAAATATATAAAGAAATAAAGAAATTGGATATGAAAAAGAAGCAAATAATCTAGCTTTATTAGTTAAGATTCTCTAGAGTAGCAGGATTTATAGACTGAATCTCTTTTTCTATATAAGAAAGAAATGGGATTTATTAGAATCACTTACAGGCTACAGTTCAACTAATCCAATGGCAGGTTATGAACAGAAAATCCAAGAATCTAGAAGTTGCTCAGTCCACAAGACTGGATGTCTCAGTTGATCTTCAGTAGACACTAGAATTCCAAAGAAGTAGGCTTGAATGCCAGTGACAGAATGGACTTGGTAGCAAAATGAAAGGAAGCAAGCAAAGAACAAAAGTTCCTTCTTCCAAGTCTTTATATAGGCTTCTGGCAGAAAATGTGGCCCAGGATAAAGGTGTGTCTTCTTGCCTCAAGATCTGAATTAAAAACATGTGTCTTCCTGCCTCAAGATCCAGATCAAAGGTGTGTGTATTTCTACCCCAAAGGTTTGGACTAGAAATAGATTCATCCACTTCAAGCAAAAAACCCTCACAGGTGTGCCTTCCATATCTGGATTGTAGTTCATTCCAGATATAGTAAAGTTTACAGCCAAGGATAGTCATCATCCCAATTAAAAATAGGGTGCAGATCCAAACAGACATTTATTATTAGAAGAAATGGACAAGCAAACCTAAATAAATGTTCAACATCCTTAGCCATCAAGAATATGCAAGTCAAAATCACTTTGAGATTCTATCTTATACCTGTCTGAATGGCTAAAATCAATAACTCCTAGTGGTAGGAGTGCAAACTTGTACAACCACTATGAAAATCAATATAGTGGTTCCTCAGAAAGATGGGAATTGATCTACCTCAAGACACAGCTGTACCACTCTTAGGTATATACCCAAAGAATGTTTTATACTACCACAGGACACTTGCTTAACCATGTTCATTGTGGCTTTATTCATAATAGACAGAAACTGGAAGCAACCTAGCTAGATATCCCAGAAGAACTGGATAAAGAACATTTGGTACATTTGCACAATGGAGTATTACTCAGCTTTAAAAAAAAATGACATCATGAATTTGCAGGCAAATGGACACAACTAAAGAAAAAAATCATCCTGAGTGAGGTAACCCAGACCCAGAAAGATAAATATGGTATGTATTCTCTTATAAGTTGATATTAGCTGTTAAGTAAATGATAACCTGTTGAAATAGGAAGCAGCGGGGCTGCGTCCCCAACACCCCGGCCGCTTGGCTAGCTCATGCCTGAAATAACAACACACAAACTGTATTCATTTAAAGAACTGCTTGGCCCATGAACTCTAGCCCTTACAGGCTAATTCTCGCACCTGGACTAGCCCATTTCTAATCATCTGTGTAAGCACTCCAAGGTGCGCTTACCGGGAAGATTCTAGCCTACATCCATCTTCATCGCGTGTGCCTCAGAGAGCAGAGCTATCGCGTCTACCTGGGAGAGCTGAGCATGGCGTCTCTGCTCCAGCAGAGCTGTCGGGTCTCTCCGGGAGCAGAGCAGAGTCTGACCTCACTTCCTCTTCCGCCCAGAATTCTATTCTGTTT
>NW_026067911.1:7290125-7316386 GCF_014885135.2 Alexandromys fortis | reverse complement strand
CAGAAATACATATACATATAACAAAATTGACCTTCAATTTGTATCAATAAAGCAAGATCTATACCAATGCATATCCCCCTTTAAATGTAAAGAAACATTTATAAACAATATTTGGGAATATGGGCGTAGTTTTTTCTCTCCAAACTGCTTCCTGCTGAATAGGGGCGTCGTTAATTAGGTCGTTCATGATATAACCTGTGTGCTAGTTTCATCTCAGTTGGCAATTGAGCGAAGCAATTTTTTGAGGGTATTCACAGCAATCTTTCAGGGGGTCTTGGTCCATCAAACCATATTAGTCTGGAAGTAATTCACAGGTCCTCATCCTCTGTGGAAACAAAAGAAGAACCTCTTTTCCAAAGCAATTTATCCTTAGGTTCATATTTTGAAATCAAGAGACCTTTAAAATATATATGTTGGTTTAGCTTAGTAGCACATACAATGAAGTATCTCTCTGTACTTAGTTCCTTCACAGTCAAAAAATTCAAAGAAAACACAATAATATACATAATCGAGACTTTCTTTGCATGTTCCATCTTTAGTTGGCTTCTCTTACTCTATTACTCTTTAATAATTATTTTGTTGTCTTTACTCCTTTAATCTATGACTGTCTGTACTCTGTCTCTTTAAAAAGACTTTGTTATATTTTTTATAAACCATTTATTTCCTTTTATGTCTTTCTATTTCTTTACTTTCCCAAGCCTGCATACATTTATCCAATACTGTGACCCATTTAGAGCTCTATTATGTCTGAATCTGTCCTATTGTGTATCTGTAATTCTTTACTGTCAGGAGCACTTCTTAAAATGCTAAGCACTTCTTAAAAACTTAAGCTCTGCCGTTGTTAGGGGAAATATAGTACTTCCTGCTTGCTCTGCCCAGTCTGACATGGCAAAACTGTTTGCTGACTCTTAGAGCCATGCTCACAGCCCCATTTTAGGCACACAACCAGTCTAGGTTGCCATTAAGCAAGTTGTAGCACTCTGGTCAGAAACCCCATTTAAATGTTCCATAGCCAGACCTCCAAAAAGAGCCAGAGCCAGTTGTGCTGGTTAATCAGGGGGGAAAAAAGTAACCACACAGCTACTACTGTGCCCTGTGACATCTTGCTCACTGCAAGCTTATCTAGAAAAAAAATTGTGGCTGCCAAGAAACTGTGCTAAACTCTGTTCTTTTGTGTCTAGAAGTCCTTTTCAATCCTTTTTGGGTTTTAAGTGGATTTTAGTCAACCACGTTGGCACCAATTTGCTGAAGGAAGGCTACTTGGCCACTTGTTGGCTCCTGGGCCATCCAGACCCCAGAAATAATCACACAGAAACTGTATTAATTAATTAAGTCACTGTTTGATTTATTAGCTCTAGCTTCTTATTGGCTAACTCTTACATCTTAATTTAACCCATTTCTATTAATCTGTGTGTTGTCATTTGGCTCTGGATTACTGGAAAAGTTCAGTCCAGCTCCAGTGGGGTTACATGGCTTCTCTCTGATTCCTCCTTCTTTCTCCTGGCAGTCAGTTTAGTTTCCCCACCTAGCTCTGTCCCCCTATAGCTCTGCTATAGGCCCAAAGCAGTTTCTTTATTTATCAATGGTAATCACAGCATACAGAGGGAAATCCCACACCAGCTTTTTACGAAAGTCCTGACCATGGAAAGAAATGTATCTGTGACTCTTGTTCCTGCTCTTAGGATGCTCTCCCTCCTGTTGGGGTGCCTTGTTCAGCTTCAGTGTAACACTTCTTTTTCTTTATCTTACTATATTTTATTTTGTCATGCTTGGTTGTTATCTCTTAGAAGGCTGTTCTTTTCTAATGAGAGACAGAAAGGAGGTGGATCTGGAGGGGAGGGAAAGAAAGGTGAAACTGGGAGGAGGAAGAGAGGAAAAATTATAATTAGAATATATTTATGAGAAAAGAATTTCTTTTCAATAAAAAGAACCTTTCTTTTTTTACCTGGGAGATATTTATTTTCTAGCCTCTCAATTCCAGTTATTTGGACTTGTTTGTCACTTTTTTAAGAAGTAGGTATTTCAAATATTTATATTTAAAATATTGACCTGTCCATTTAATCAGGTAAATAACTCTTGTTTCTCATGAAGAAGCATGGCACTAATTCACAAGACACTTTTGTAACTATGAACAAACACCCCTTCTCCTATGTTGCAAATTAATGATTTTTAGAATTTAGAAATTAGGCTGTATGATATTTCATATCTCTTCACACCCTGTTTGTATGACACATGATACTACTATTCTGTAAATTAAAAATTGTTTTTTTTTTTTAAGATGGGGAAAAGAATGCTTTTTCTACCATCTTCCTGTACAATCTCCCACCTAGCATAAAACAGAACAGAACACAGTAAGGAGGATTTGGTTGAGGCTTTCTCTATAACTCTTGAAGCCATTCATCTTCTCACAACATGGTTTTGTATAATAAAGACAGTGCTAGTGTTTGCAATTGTTAGACGTGTCAGGAAAGAAACCCAACATGCACTTTCTGCCAAAGTGCTCTGAAAAGAAAGGCTGCTCAATGTTCACGGACATTTACAGGTTAGGGAGAGCTGGGGAGTCATGGAGTCAGCTTCTCTCCATGAACTTGATCTTTCCCAGAGGAGGCTCCCCTGCTCTGCAAACTTCTGGTTTTTCTCCTTGGTTGTCTTACCTCATTCCTGCATTCCTGGACCAAGTAACAGAACTGATCAACTTAGCCCAGCCTGGGCTAGTAAAGGTAGCCAAGACTCACCCAGTTCTGGCCTGGTGTTGTGAATATGCTGCTGTCTTCCTTCTGGAACCTTCTACTATTTCATGTGTTTGATGTGTTACCTCCCCCATGTCTTACGTGGTAGCACACTGTGCTTGCCTTGTGAAAACCCTCTTAGAAAGTGGCTGTCTGGATAGGACTGCACCTTACTCAAGAGCTAGAAGGGAATCTGCTTGGAAACACTGTGAAGACACAGGTCACAAGTCATAGACATAGGCATTAGTATACCGTCTACTAGGATAAAGGTGATTCCCAGGGAGACATCCTGTATACATCCAAGGCCAGTTCCCATGGAGTCTCATCAGGCCAGGGATAGGCTTCAAGACCAACCTTAAGAAAAGAGCTGAAGAGAAAAATTTGAAATAAAAATGGCAGAGCAAAGGAGACAGGTGTGCTTTTAAATCTTTTCCTTGAAATATTTGTATATACCTTTTCCCTTCCTACAGGCTGAGATGTGGCAGGAACCCATTAATCCTGTGACCCTTTTGTTAGCACGGCAGAGGTACCCATACACTTTGGCTCAACTGTCTTCAACCGAACTGTTTCTTTGGAGGGAAGGCAATGCCTATATTTTCATTTTTAAATTGAAGAACATTTTAATTTATTCATTGTGGGTGAGAAGAGTGGACTTCTGTGCCATAGCATATATGGAAGGTCCCAGGATGATTTGCGGGAATTGGCTCTCTCCTTTCACTACATGGGGCTCCAGACTCCAACGTAGGTCGTCAGTCTTGGCAGAAAGTGCCTTGACTCACTAAGTCATCCCATCTTTTCTTAACTCACTGAACATGATAGCAAATTAATATAAGCATATCCACAAGAAGGAGAATGGAAACGAAACTCTAAAGCAATTTGGGTGCAATTGTCTTAACAACCAAGCAGTGGCTATGGAAACCTTAGCAGTTAGTCACTCAAGTACAGAGATCTCCAGAAAAGATGATACTGTGACCACCATCAAATTTGGTAAGATTCCTCCCTATGATAATTTACAAAGAGAACCAAATGTCAAAAGACTCATAAGAAATTTCTGAGTGCTGAGTATGTTAGCCAAAAGTTTGTGGCTTTTGGAAGAATATCAGGAGAGAATTGGGGAAAATAAAGAGCAGTTTGAAGAAGCGAGAGAGGAAAATTATGTTCTGATAAAGAAAACTCATTGCCTGTATCCTGAACTCTAGATTAACTGATATGAGCCACGAACTGTCTCACAATGATGGGAAGCCAACTGTTGCTAAACTGTAAGTACTATAAGCTAACATTGAGATGGGAGGCCTTGAGAGGGCCTTCCATCTGGGTCGTGTGCTGGTGGCAAGACCATAGAACACAGCCCACAGTACACTAGAGACAAGAGCAATGCTCTTCAATCTCTCTTGTTTCCTGTAGTCCTAAGGCAGCCATTATTGGCTGTAGAGACACATACATGGACCAGCTCTTAATAGAGATTTGGACACATTTGGGACTGGACAAGGACTCCACACAAGACTCTCTGTGAACGAATAGACAAGAGACCATTAGTATCGAGGGCTTTGTACCAGCTGAGACATTCCAAGTCTGAGCTACAAATGGTTGTATTTAATCTGCCCTATAAACCCCTGATCCTCCAACCCCCACAAAGAGCCAATATCAATGTCAGTGGACAGACTGTAGTAAACAGGACGAAACCTTCTTTGTATCATAGAGGACAGGGGACCAGAAATTCTTTTTAGACAGTAGAAACAGTGCTGCCCCGAAATCTTACTCTACTCCCTTGGCAGGGGCCTTTGCAATTCCTTCTCCCTAGGGACCCATTGTTAGTATGACCACGCTTTTCCCGTTTGCTCGTTTCCACAGGAGAATAATCAGCAATCTGTTCCTTAGCCCCTGCTGAATAGGGGAGCTAAGGATTGAGGCTAACAGTCTCATTTTGTTCATTGTTAGACTCGGATCTGCACTCTGATTTTCTGACATTGTATTATACAAAGTTTGTTCGGTGAAAAACTGAAGCAACCAGACAAGTATTGGAGAGATGAACTAAGAAGAAGAGTAAATTGGGCTCAAAGTCAGTGCACGCTCTGGCCACTAACACGATGGAGCAATAACCTGCAGGAGCTGCTCTGCTATAGTAGAAGAAACAAACATAAGGTAGGTGAAGAAAAACTGTCCCAAGAAATCAACACAGGCAATCCGCTAGCCCAAAGTACAGAAACGATATGTAACAGGATATGCCCAGCAAACACCAAGCCAACAAGAATGAAAGCTGTCCCACCTGAGGGATGCCTTGAGTCTTCAGACATTGTGACTCGATGATGCCACCTACAAAACTCACCCGTCAGACCTGGACGATCAAGTAAAGCGGGAAAATCCCTTGTGTTTAAGTAAGGTTACAATTTTGTATTGGGTGGCACCGGTGGCTCTCTCTGGCCACACATGGCCCATGGCCTGGGGTTGAACATGGTGAGATCTCAGAAAGAATCCAGCAGTCATGGGAGTAGCATCCTCCATCTCTCTATTTAGTCCAATCCAATGACACTGCTCTGACCACCCTGCAAAGCCAGGGAAGTTCTCTTGAAATGCTTAGCCTAACCTGGCAGGGAAAAACAGGGTCCTCAGACAGGGCCTCACCAAAATCACCACCTCTCCTGGTCTCATCTCCAATAGAGCGAGGATGATCAGAAACTGGCCTCTAAATTGCCAGTCATCAGGAATCCAGGTATCACCTGGAGGTCCATTCCACACTCAACAAAGTAGAGAAGGAGAAAGTGAGACTCAGCAAATAAAATTCTTTGCCAGAATGAATCTGCAAACGAAATCATCCCAAAGCACAAGAAGAAACATTGCTATATGCAGCTACGATGCCTGTCATTTTAATTATCCCATGGAAATAATATATGGAATAAATTGATATTAAAATAGTCTACTTAAAATTTTGATTGCATTTATTTGTTTATTTTGTGTGGGGGGGAGAGGGTTAATGCATGCCACAACCCTTTTGGGGAGATCAGAGGAACACTGTGGGAATTAGTTTTCTCTTTCTGCTATGTGGGGTCCAAGAATGGAATTGGGGGTGTTAAACACCCAGACATGACACATTCACCTGTTGGGAGCAGTGAGACCCCAGATCCTGAATTTCTTGTAAACAACTTGTTTTCCCCTGATCTGAGTGCCTACAGCTGCTCTGAGCACGAGACCTTCAGGAGTTCCTGATGGCAGGAGAGTGGTTTCTGGTGGGTTTGGCTGGGGCGTGGCTGGCTATCTCTATATAATCTGACCCTGAACACAATAAAGGGGGTATTCTTGGGGAATTCAAGGATGACCCGTGTCGCTGTCTCTCTGTCTGTGTGTGTTTGTGTATTTTAACCGCCAGCCCCTTGCCCGAAGCTCGCGAACTGGGTGCCAGCGCACCGAGCGCAGACAGGGGGGTGCAGAGCGCGGCTCTCACCTGCTGCACTATCTTTCTCATGGCAACCTCAGTTTGGAAGGGGCTCGTATTTGATCATATCTAATATTGACAGTGACCTCCCACTTTGTAAAGGCTATAATAATACATGCAATCCTAAATTTTACAGATTCATGTTTGTTCCTTAGTGGACATGATAGACAATGAGCTAAGATCGCTTGACAGGGGTAACCAAGAGGTGGTTGGGGTGTCAGATGCATCTTTATTTATATGCAGCGATCTCATCATGGAGTCCGTGTCCCCATAGAGGCAGGACATCAACCAGCAAGGATCTCCCAGCTCTGATGGGTTCCATACATCCATATCCATTATGTCGGACCAGCAAGGATCGCAGGGTTCCCATGTATCCATCTCCCCACAGGTGCCTGATTTGGGATTAGCAAAGATCACAGAGTTCCCACACATTCTGTGTTTCCATGGATACAAATGTGGACTCTGCAAGGAGATGAGTACCAGGGGCTTTGTTTCCATGGATTCAGGATGTAGGGTCAGCAGAGGGCAGTAGAACCCTGAAAATGAGAGCAGACTTCCTATTCCCGGCCCAGGCTGGTACAGGCTGTTTCTGCGCATTATCTCTACACAGATGGGAAGGAAATGGCAAACGGCCCTCTACGAATAATCCGGCATTAGCTTTAGACGACTATATAGTCATTTTGTGGCAGTTTTCAGAAGAGTACAGAACTGAAAACAAAGGTTAGTGGCAAGCTTGTGATTTGGCGTGTGCTGCACAGATAATAAAAACCCAGAGACGTGTTCAACCGGAAAATCAGAGAAGCAAAGCAGCCAAGCCACTAGAGAGCTTGTATCTCTATGAAACCTTCAGAATGAAAGAGAGAGTGAGTTCCTCTCTCATCCTGCCTTATAGTCCTCTCTATTGCTAAGATTAAAGGCATGCACCACTGCCCCTATGGCTAACTAGTGTGGCTGCTGGGATTAAAGGTGTGTGCCACCACTGCCTGGCCTGTACGGCTGACTAGTGTGACTGTTTTTTATCCTGGTCTTCAGGCAAGCTTTATTTATTAAACAACAAATGAAATATCACTCAATAATGAGGTGAGGACTTAGCCTCTGCTTAAATAAGTCATATTAGTACGACCACAATAGGGAAAATGAAGGCCATTGTCAGCAAATGGCTGCACAGTTCCTGTAAATATCTGAACAGAGTTTAAAGTTCAAAGCAAGATTCTTGTTAGAAACTTTCTGAAAAGTTTATTTTGTATCATCTATGAATAATTCATAAGGGAAAGCAAGCACATTTAGGGTTCCACCTCAGACCTTATTCAGGCTACAAAAGCACTGCAGTGAGTTCGGAAGGAGGAATGTTCATTAAATCATTTTATTTTTTGCTTTTGTTTTTAAAGTCAGGATCATGTTAGAGATAGCCTAGGCAGTCCTCAAAATAGTGACTCTCCTGCCTCAGCCTTCTGGGGGCTGAAATTACAGGCAAGCATAATCACATTCAACAAAAAAAGCCACCTTTTGGGGGTCTTTCCTTCTTATCTCATGTATGTGTGTGTGTAGTGTGTGTATATGTATACTTCTCTGTATATATCTCTGTGTGTGTGTGGTGTGTGTTTATGTATGCTTTCATATGTGTGTGTGTACACCTATCTGTGTGGATGTGGTGTGGATATGTGTGTGTGTGTGAGGCTAATATCAGGAATTATCCTTAGTACTTCCACCCTTCCCTTTGAGGCAGTTTCTCGGGTGAGCTCAGATCTTGCTGACGCGGCTAGCCGGCCTAGCCAGGGTGCTCTATGGCTTTGCCCAGCTCTGTCTTCTGAGACTGGAATTACAGACAGACCGCCATGCCCTATTGGCATTCACATGGGCTGTGGGAATTCAAACCCTTGTCCTATTGCTTATGCAGCAAGCTCTTTAAGCTGAGCCACCTCTCTAGTCCCTTCTGAAAGGGATGCTTTGGTGCCCATTGTATCCTTTACTGTGTACAGATCTATGGAGATAGAGTTTACTTATAATACAGCCTGTACCCTATAAATGATATGATTTAAAAAATATATCCACCGAAGTGAAGAACACATGTAATAAGGTGGAAACTATTACCCAGAATGCTTTTCTGTACCTCTTTGCAGATGGATACCTGACTGTGCAAACTTACACAGTGACTTGCCTAGATCACTCTCTTTTGGACTGACTGCTGCTAAACACATTTTTAATTTACAATGCGCTTATTTGTACAACCATTATTGTATATTAAAGAGCTCCCTCCTGCTTATTGTCAAGAGATTTTTTTTGATATAAACAAACCACAATCTGTTCACTCATCTACTGCTGATGAGGAAGGTTAGTTGCCAAATATAGCCAAATGTCTATTCTCTATCAGTTGAAATGACCTTTATTTCTCTTAATCTACTAATATGATTAATTTACACAGGCATATTTTAAAATAGTAGACAATCTATACATTCCTGGGATAACCCTATTTAAACACGGTGTATTATGTCTTTGCATACATTGGATTTAATTTGGCCAGTGCTGTTCTACTCTGTCACAAATGCAAAAAAAAAATGATAGCAGCTCATGTCATTAATGTTTAACAAATTTAAAGAATTTTTGCCATTCATAGCAGCATATTCATAATAGCCAGAATCTGGAAACAACCCAGATGCATAAAACCCCAAACTGAAACCACCTCCCTCGTCAGCAGTGCCATTTATTTTGATTGGATATGGATTTCTACACACTTGCAGTAATCATGTAGACAAAGCTTGCTAACTCTGTTACTGAGAGCCTGATTTTTTTGGTAAGGATTTCTACAACCTTCCTTTCCCACTACCAAAGCATTAGTGCCCCGACAGCCTGACATTCTCACAGACTTCTGATTTTGACAATGACTTTAATTTTTGCCATTCTAGAACGTGTTAGGACATTTCATTGTGTAACAAAATCATAGTAATTGCATTAGTCTCCTTGGCTTGTGGTGCCCTGTCTTTTTGAATCACGTACATAATTCATAATTCAAAAAAATAATCTGAGCCGCTTTTTGCTGGGTCCTAGGGGTTGCTTGTGTATTTTTCACCCACACTCACATATGTGGGGGATGTAAACTCGTGTCATTTGTACGTGCTGTGTATGTTTTCTCCCAGTCTGGTGGCATGAACTCTTGGTTCTCATTCACGTCTTTAAACGAAGAGAAATGAATAGCTTCCACGGACTAGAGCACATGAAGCTTTCCTTCTTTTGGGTTCTTATAATTTGGTGGTTGGATCTAAAAGAAAATCTTTGCTTGTTCCATTGTTGCTGATGTTTTCACCTGTGTTCTTCTAGAAGAGCAGAGCTTGGTGTGATTACTTTGAGCTGCTTTTCACTTTAAGCTATTTCTGTATGAGTCGAGAAGTCAGAATGAAAATCTTTTCCCCTTTTGGATATCCAATTCTTCTAGAACCATTTGTGAGAAACTTATTTTCCTCTTTTAATCATACTGGCTTCTTCTGAGCTTAAAAAAAAAAAGAAAAGAAAAACATTAGGCCCTGTGTTAGCCTATTTCATTCCAGTGTTCTTTATTCTTTACTTAACCTCACTAGCACACTACCTTGATTGTGGATTTTTGCTGCCACAATTCTTCTCAAGGGGTGATGTACACTCTAGGTTGCCTTTTGCAATGTCTGGAGCCATGTTTAATTATCATGGCTATAGGGTCTGGAGGAGGCTCCAGGCCTTGTGGGTGCAGGATGGGGCAGCTGACCTACAGTATTTGGGGTGGTTCCCCATAGCCAAGAACTATGTAATCCAAAATACCAAGAGCACCCAGACGGATAACTCAGGCTACACAGCCTTACAAATCAGTTACCAAAATCCCAAGGTTGCTCCTTGGTTGTTCAGATTGACTGCTTTAAATTTCAGTCCTTTAGCAGTTTTCTAGGAATGGAAAATCAAAGCCTGGTCAGGTTTGGGTTGAAATGTTTGACGAATCTCTTGGATGGTTGAGAAGAGCTCGCATATTTCTACCGCAGGGTTTTTATCCACAAGTGTCACATGTCTCTCCATACAGAATGACAGCTTCGTCTTAGCCAAAGTTGTTCAGCTTGCAATGTTCCAGTCTGTTGTGCTGTGTTAACTTATACAGAGTATTATACCTCCTCCATGCTTCTAAGATGACAATTATTTTATATTATTTCATTCATGAGTTGTTAAAGATGTGCGTCCATACTGCTTGAGAGTCACTTGACTTTACTAAACTTCCTTTTGTCTTAAAGTCTTTGAACATTTTATTTTCTGTGCTGAGTCCCCAGTGAGTGGTTTCCTTTCCCATTCTCTTCACTCTTATTTCTTTACCTCTATGTGTTATACACATATGGCATTTCTCTGACTCAGCCTACTCTTTCTATAAATCTCTTCCAGTCTGACTGTATTTTTCCCTGCCATAGGCCAAAGCAGATTTATTCATTAACTAATAAAAGCAACACATACAGAAGGACATCCCACATCATCTCCTCTTTTCTGTCTAACTAAAAATGAAGAATTTAACTTTAACATAATAAAGTTTCATATATAAAACAGTTATCAAGCAAAAATTATAGTTACAATATTTAGTTCTTTTACATTCGGCAAATTAAGTAAAATACTCTATCCTTTATCATAACTAAGGAAAACTATAACTCTATCTGTCTTCCACTCTTCAAAGACTCCAGAATGATATGATATTACCTAAGTAAACAGGAAGTACATTGTAAGCAACTTCTAAAATTCTAGAATTGACAGAGACATCTGGCTGCATGTACAGTTACCCAAAGTTCTTCTGTAACACTGGGGCATCCATCTTCAGCCTACAGGCCCAATCTTGCAGACTTTTTCATGAAGCAGGAAGCTTGAAACACTGTTTAGCCTTTATTGGCAATTTGTCAGTTACTTTCTTCTGTGTCCTGCAGAATGTCTGGTAGACTCTTTCACAAAGTAGGAACCTTCGAAGACTGTCTTACCTCCTTTGGTAGGTTTATCAGTCTTTTTTCTGTGAGTCCTATATATGCAGTTCATAAAGCATACCATAAAGCATTCCAGGAAAGAGTAGTTTCTTGCCCAAATGGCTAGCCCTGTCACATTGAAGGCAACTTCCAAAACAAGTTTCTTCAAAGTCTATCAACCTCTTAAAGTAGATTGGTACTACCTAAAGCAGACATGTCTCACTGTTGAGAAAAATCTAAATTTTTATAACTTTTTAAATGCCATATTCTATAGGTCTTTGAAGTGTTGAAGACTATCTATCTAACTAAAATATATCTCTATATGTCTAGAAAACCTAACTAACATGACTTCAAGTTTTACTAGTATAGATGACTATTAATCTATATTTCTTAATTATACACTATCTTTTTAAATGAGCTACACACACAAAATACCATAAACAAGAGCAGAAATACATATAAAAAGTGTAAATTTGTATCAATAGATCAAGAGCCATACAAAGCATTCATTTCTATATTATATCCCCCTTTAAATGAAAACAAACATTTTTAAGCAATCATTTCTGGAATTTTGGTATTGATTTCTCCAAACTGCTCCCTGCTGTTTGTTGGATGAAGTATGTTTTTAGGGTTCATACAAACCTTTCAGGGGCTCTTGTTCCATCAAACCACATTAGCCTAGAAGGAATCCACAGGTTCTCATCTTCTGTGGAAACAAAAGCAGAACCTATTTTTCAAAGTAACATAATCTTAGACTCTACTTTTGAAATCAAGATACCTTTAAAATATATATATGTTGGATTAGCTTAGCAGTCTGTACAATGAAATGTAACTCTGTACTTAGCTTATTCACTGTCAAAAAATTTAAAGAAAACATAATAATTTGCACAATCTAGACTCTTGGTGTATATTCCATCTTTATGTGGCCCTTTAAAACTTTATTTCTTTTTAATATTTATTTTATTATCTTTTCTCTTTTAATCTATGGTGTCTTTTGCGTATATACTTTTGTGTATACTCTTTTTTTTTCTCTTTCTCCACCAAGCCTATGTACATTTTTTTTTAAACACACTATGACCCATTCAGAGGTTTATTTCTGTCTGACTGTTTTTATTGTGTATCTGTAATCATTTTCTGACCAGGAGCACCTTTTTAAAAAATGCTAAGTGGGCATGGCTAGGGCCAACTCCACAGACCTGCTTGTTTGCTCTGCTCAGTCTATCATGGTAGAGGTATGTTCACTGCCTCTTTGAGCTATGCTCACCCCCTCAGCTCCAGGGACACAGCGGGTCTATATTGCCATTAAGCAATGTGTAACACTCTGCTCACAAACTCCATTTAAGTGTTCCATAACCAGATCTCTCAAAAGAGCCAGAACAATTTGTGCCACCAGCAAGAACTAGGAATCCATGCCTTAAAAAAGTCATACAGTTTTTGCTGCTAATGCTGAATCAGGAAGCCTTTTATTAAAGGAACCATACCTCTGTTCTCTGCCAGCAAACAGACTATCTGAAAAAAATACGGCTATTAAGAAATTGAACTTGGCTCCTTTTTTTTGTGGGTCTAGAAGTTCTCCTTTTTTTTTCTTAAGCTTTCTCAAGCCTTATGTGTGTCCATGCCCCAGTGGTAGGTGCCATTTGTAAATGGAGATTGTTTGTTTATCTCCTGGTCACCCAGACCCAAATAATCACACAGAAACTATATTACTTACAACACTGTTCAGCCAATAGCTTAGGTGTCTTTCTAGCTTGCTCTTACATTTGAATTAAACTGGTTCTATTAATCTGTGTATTGCCACAAGACTGTGACTTACCTGTATGGTTCCTGTGAGTTCTTTTCCTTTGGCAGCTACATGGCATTTCTCTGACTCTTCTTACTCTCTCTATGTATATCTCTTCCAGCCTGGCTATATTCTGCCCTGACAAAGACCAAAGTGGTTTTATTCATTAACCAATAAAAGCAACACATATATAGAAGGACATTCCACATCATTACTTGGCTATAAAAAAAAAAAAACAATGATATAAAATTTGCAGGCAAATGGATGGAACTAGAAAAAAAATCATTCTGAGAGAGGTAACCCAGACCCAGAAAGACAAACATGGTATGTATTTATTCATAAGTGGATACTAGATGTAAAGCAAAGGATAACCAGAGTATAATCCACAACTCCAGAGAAGTTGGGTAACAAGGAAGACCCTAAGTGGGACCCATTGGTGGCACTGAGAAGGGGAAATGGGCGAGATCTCCTGGGTAAACTGGAGGCAGGAGGGGAGGAAATGAGGGATGAGAACATGAGGGAATGGCATGGTCAAGTTGGGGGAAGGATGGAGTGGGAGAGCAATGAAAGAAATATCTTGATAGAAAGACCCATTAAGGAATTAGGGAGAAACCTGGTGCTTGGGAAATTCCCATGAATCCACAACAATGATCCCAACTAAGTTTCCTAACAATAGTGGAGATGCTGCCTGAACTGGCCTTCCCTTGTAATCAGATTGGTGACTACCCTAATTGTCATCATAGAGCCTTCATCCAGTAACTGATATAAGCAGATGCAGAGATCCATAGTCAAGCACTGAGTTGAGCTTCAGGAGTCCTGTCAAAGAGAGGAAGGAAGGATTATATGAGGAAAGGGGTCAAGATCATGATGGAGAAATTGACAGAGACAGCTGAACCAAGCTAGTGGGATTGACGCTGGACTGACAGCTGAGGAGGCTGCATGAGACCAAGCTAGGACCTTTAGATGTGGGTAACAGTTGTGCAGCTTGGTCTGTTTGAGAGGCCCCTGGCAGTGGGACCAAGATCTATCCCTGGTGCATGAAGTGGCTTTTTTGGAGCCCATTCCCTGTGATGGGATGCCTTGCTCAGTCTTGATGCAGGGGGAGGGGCTTGCTCTTAACTCAACCTAATGTGCCAGGCTTTGTTGACTACCCATGGGAGGCCTTACCCTTTCTGAGGAATGGATGGAGGACAGGTGGGCGGAGGACTAGGGGGCAGTGGGAGGAATCAAGTGAAGGGGAACCATGGTTGGTATATAAAATGAATAAAAAGTTAAAAATTTGAAAAAATAATTTTTGCCCATGTTTTTTTTAAAAGAGGCACTTGTTTTAATTTAACTGCTCAAAAAATTCCCTAATTTGTCCAACTTTAAGATATTACCCAGCCAAACAAATACAGAGACCCACAGCCAGACATTAAACAGAGAGTGAGTCCCAGAGCCAGAAATTATGCAGACAGTGAGAGACCTTGGAACACTTAGTCCTAAACGGGATGCCTCCCCCAATTCCCTCCCCTCAGGGCTCAGGAACCCCTCAGTAAAGGATGCAGAAGGAGTGTTAGAGCAAGAAGGGATGGAAGACACGGAGAAAATAAGCAATCTTCCTGCTATCCCTCCTACACTTGGGTTATAGATCTGCTTTCCTACGCATGTGATTGGGCCATCTTATTAACCCCTACATCTTTACATTCGGAAAATGTGTTTTATCTCATATTTCTAGAGCCTGGCCTAATATATTCAAGAACGTGCAACAGAAGATTTTAAATAGTATATCCAGACACCTGGCTTCATGTAGATCCATATGCATTTTCTGCATGTCAGGATTCTGGGGTCAGCTCATCTTTCTTGGTCACTTCTGAAACCTTGCCCTTTTATAGGTCTACTCTTGTCAAATTCATCCATGATGTAAGTGCATATATAATCCCTCAATGGTAGATTTAACCTTGTGTTCCCATTGGGCCGGTATATTCTACTTGCCATTAAGTTTGTGGGGACTAGGGATTAAGTAGCCTTATTACAGCAATGATTTGAGATTGTAGACATTTCCAGAATTTGGATGGTTCAAGGAAACTGAGGCAGACCCAAATGTTCACCTCCCCTGAAGACTTCACCACTCCCTTTACACAGTCAAGGCTATCAACTACTATCCTTTGACCTTGCCAGGCATTCTTATTTTAAGCAAAACCATGTTTATTGACATTTAATATTATTACCAGTCAATCAACTTTATCATAGAGATTTTGAAATTATTTAGGAATTTTAAAAGTTATGCTAGGAGGTACTGTTGTAAGGAGTGGAAACTATAGGATGCCCTAGAAATGGGAAATATTCATTGACACCCATGTCTGTCTACAGACATTGCCTTTGGAAGTTGAGAGGGACACTGGAGAGTGGTTGAGCACCAGTTCTTACCTTGAAATAACATCTCTGGGCAGTCAGATCATCATCTTCTGCTTTTTAACAATGACAATAGCTCTTTCTTCTTGTGGCCTTGGCTTTGGATTCTCACTGGTCCTCACCAAGCTCAGGGCCCAGCAGTCAGTCAGAGGACACAGGACAGCAGCTTCCCTCTGTTCAGCATTATGAAGCTATAGGCTCTCCAGTCAGGGCTACAAAAGACTTCTGTTTTAGGCCTTGCTTCCATTTTGTGGGTTAGTAGTTCAATGTGGCAAGAATTCTCAAGCAGACTGAGTCATCTCAGTATTTCTACTGCAATTTTAGGCTAACACTGACTTTTACAAGATAGAAAAGCATCTGTTCGGGTTTTTTTTTTTTGTTTTTTTTTTTTTTTTTGTATCTACCCCAGAATAATACTGGAGACCTAAAGTTTAATTATACTATTTCCTCTTGATTCTTTTCTTAGTAATTTTGGTCTCTGTTCAATATACTGTAAACCTTATAGTATAAGTCAAAGAATTGTTAAAATGCCCTTATGAAATGTCCAGCATAGTCTTCAGCTCATGCCTGGCTAGGTTAAATACCTTTTCTGTGTTCTCATCTCACTTCTGTTACATTTTTCTCCCCAGAGAGGACGGCCTTTTTCCTGTCCAACACAAACAATAAGTCCTAAGACAATTATGAATTTTGATGCAAATTCTTCTAATTTTCTAAAACTATAAAAAGAAAACTTTCTGGACCTCAGAAGATCAGAGCTGGGACCGCATCCTCAGCTGCTACTGATGAGTGTCCCAGTTCTGCTCATCTTTTGCCCGGGGACAGATAACATCTGCGAGAGACCATGGGAGTTGGTGAAGAGACATCAGTGTGTAGTGGGGGAACAGTGGAGAGAAACACCAAGAAGGACAGCTTCAGAATCCAATAAAGAGAGCGAGACCATCTCCTATGTACTACGAAACCAGGCATCATGTTTATGTCTTGAGTATCAACCGAAGTTGGATATTTGGTATTATTAATTATGACTTCCAAACATAATAATCATTGGCCCAGTCAATAAAACAAGTGCAAGGGTTTGTGTTTGACTCCCCCCCCCCAGAAACCACATAAAAATGCTAGGTTTTGTGACCCATGTTATATTCCTGGTGCTGGGGAGAAGAGGCAGGAGGAACTCTGGAGTTTAATGACCAGTCATTCTAGCCTAATTGGTGATATTCAGGCCAATGAGAAGCTCTGTCTCAAAGGAGGTGGACAGTGTTCCTAGGGAGGACATTCAAGGTGTCCTCTTATCTCCGCCTATGTGCACGCAGACACACACACACACACACACAGAATGCTCCCACAGACACAAACACATATGTACATGCACACAGAAAAGTATGAACTGAATTATCATGTTTCCTAAAAATGAGAATTTTTATAATTTTAGATCACTCTCTGAGGAAAGTACAGTGACAGGGAATATTAGGAATCCACAAGAGTGTTTACAGGAAAACAATCTGTTCTACACTCTCATGCCCACAAGGAGCAGGAAAGAACCTCGGTGCCTTTTCTTATGGAACAAACTTGCTGCTACTACCCAGGTAGAGGTGGGAAGAAACCATGCAGAGGCTGACCCGCAGTTACTTACACAGCATCAAGTGTGTGCCGACCTCTTCCACAGAATGTCGAGATAATGCATGCTGTCATGAACTCAAGGAAGAAACAAAGCATGCGGGGTTACGTGGGTTGGTTCACCTCCAGCCTGATGGCTGGCCAGTCCTCACAGTTTCCAGGAGGCTCAGGTGACTGTTGGGCTGTCCACCTAGTACCCCAGCCGTTCTCTGCCAAGCGCTCTCTGATTGGGTTCACCAGCACAGACAACTCATTCACAACACACACAATCCACAGCCCAGAAGTCTACACAGAGAGAGACATGAGAAGCAAAAACAAAGGGCTGAGGTAAGCATGTCACTGACAAGAAGCCATTGCCAAAGACTGCAGCGTCAAACCTACACATCTGAGCAGCTCCCACGCCACAGCTACGCAGAGACAAATCCTAGATAACGCCCGTTATGTCACGAGAGCACAGTGGGAGCAGATTGAAAAATCCAGGAATCTTGGACCAGAGGCTGGGGGTAAAGAGAAGCCTGAAAATCACAGCTTAGCCTAAAAAGCGAGGGCCTTCGAATTTATGTTAGTTCTAAGAAAGTGGAACCCATGCTTGACTCTTAAGTCAAAGCTGAACTTTGCTGGCTTAAGCAAAATAAAAGAGCTGTGTTGTTCAGATGTAGCCTCATTCAGCACAGCAACCTGAAATTTCTGCTTAGGGAAAGATTGCTTTGGGTTGTGCTTCTAGGACTTCAAGAGTGAGTGACGTCAGCTATGGGATCGCATTCTGTGTTAGTTACCGAAGTGTTGTATTCCTTGCAGCCGAGGATGAGACCGCTGTCGTCTTGGAAGCCTCGTTAATAATTTACAGAGATAGCAGAAGTTCAGTATCAGAAGCAGAAGCACGCTGCTCCCTGAAGTCAGTCTGCTGCCAGCTGGGTGGCTTTCAATGTATGAGGTTATTTCTAATTGATTAGCCTTCGGGGACATGTTCACTGAGGCAAGTTGTCATTGCTCAATTAGATTTAAATCCAGTCCTGAGCTTGGCTTCTTATCGTGGCTATAGAACAATCATTGCCTCATTAGACAGGTAGGAACCCAGCCCTGGTGGCTGTTTTCTTTCTCCATGGCAATAAAACAACCTATCTTTTCTTGGCAGCCCCACTTCTTAACATTCATCTCAAGAGCCCATCCCATCTTGTATTTTTCCAATTTTTGGTAGTAATTGGTGAAAACAAGAAGGATTGTAACCCTGGAAGAATAGGAATCAGTGATAGGTTTTAGTGATTACAGTCTGCCAGTCTGTGAGCCAAACACTTCTCGTGTATTGTGGCCTGAAATTCTTTCAACAATATGTTGTAGTATCACCACCCCCCTCCTAGGTTTGATAAACCTCAAACAGAGTGGAGCTGAGTGATTCGAACAAACTGTCATTGGCGGTAAAAGAAGAAACTTAGAGTCAAACCCAGATGTTCTATCCTTGCCTTATCCACTGCATGCAGATCTGTAAACGGGACTCACCATGGGGGATATATGTTCCTCTAACACGGACTAAACGCACAGTGTTTCTATCTCATGCCCTCATCCAGCCGTGCTATGAAGGGAGGGGACAGGGGCCATGTGCTACTGTGCCTACAGACTGTGAACTTGCCACTCTATCTCCGGCACTCCTTCCTCCAATCACGGCTAAGAGGAGAGAAGTACAGAAGTCATGTGGAATTATGACTATAGACTGTGAACTTGCCAGACACATTGGCCAAGTATTTCAACATAGTCACAACAATTTTTGATAAATGTGTGCTTATTTTGTTTCAAGCTGACTGTGCTCTATGTAGGAGCTGCTTCATGCTCTAGGAGTCACATGAAGTGAAGAAGCATATTTTTAAGTGAGGCCCGAACATAATGCAGCTAAATCCATGTGGAGATTACCACGGGCGATGCTAGGGGCTCAGTGTCTGTAATGGAATATTGGGTCTGATTCGCAGTGAGGACCAGTGTGATTTCTGTCATTGAACGCTTTAGGTCCAGAATCCAAAAAATATGTGCCCCGGGTGGTACTTGATAATCTGCCCATAGTCTATCTTCCACTAATAATGAATGAGTGTGTCTCAAAACCTTGTTTCTCCACGAACTGCTGTATGTGTAGATGAGATGGTGATCATGAAGAAAAACCCAAATATGCAAGAACTTGAGTTGGAGGAGGACAGAGTGACCAAGCTCTAGAAAGTTCTATCTAAATGAATAATCAACAATCCCAAAAGCACAGAGAGATGCCAGTCAGTTTTACTTTAGGTTGCCTACTCTATTTTGCATTCATGGGAAATGAAAAGCTTCCCCTGTGTAGCACATCTGGTTGTCCAGTGTGGTGCCAAAGTCTTTCCAACATGGTTCCCCCGCAGACCAGATCCTCCAGCCGCTGCAGTGTGTTGGGTGGTTGTAATGCATGCCATGTCTTCTCTTAGAATCCCTCTCTCTTCCAGCTGTCTTCCATGGTTTTCTTCCCATCCACAGTTCCCGTACATCTCTAGAGTCATTCTGAAATGGACTTGATTTTGTAGAGAAGTTTTTGTTTGTTTGCTTGTTTGTTTGTTTGTTTGTTTGTTTGTTTTTTCGAGACAGGGTTTCTCCATAGCTTTTTGGTTCCTGTCCTGGAACTAGCTCTTGTAGACCAGGCTGGCCTCGAACTCACAGAGATTCGCCTGCCTCTGCCTCCCGAGTGCTGGGATTAAAGGCATGTGCCACCACCACCCGGCTGTAGAAAAGTTTTAAACCCACCACAGAACTAAGAGTAGAGAGAGATCACCCACATACTCCCACTTTCCACGGAGTCAGCCTCCCCGATGGTCAGAAGCGCCATATAGCAGCACACTTGATTAGAATAATGAAGCTATATTGATACATCACCATCACCAGTAACCACAGTCTGGCATAGGGGGGCCACTTGTGGCACTGTGTATTCTTGGGGTGGGACATTTCCCTTCCTTTCTCAGCCTTATGCTATGGAACAATCTTTTTGTACACTTTGAATATGTATTACTCTCGTTGGCTAATAAAGAGCTGACTGGCCTTTAGCTGGGCAGGAGGAGATTAGGTGGAAAAACCAGACAAAGAGACTGCTGGGAGGAAAAGGGGAGTAGTCAGCCAGATGCAGAGGGAGCAAGAGATAAACATGTTATGCTAATAAAGGTACTACCACATGGTAGAGCATAAATAAGGGATATGAGCTAACTTAAAATATAGGAACTAGTTAGTAATAAGCCTGAGCTATTGGCTGAGCATTTGTAATTAATACAAGCCTCACTGTGTTTATTGGAGAGCACCTACAGGATAGGGAAGCTCCACCTACAGCTTTATCAGCTTATTTGTTACCCTTCTGCCTCCTCTTCTTCCTCTCTCAGCTTTTTGACACCCTCTTCTTCCACCTTTCCCACTGCTGCCTCTTCTTTCTACTTCTTCTCTTCCTCATTGTCTTCCTCACCTAGTACTGGGTTTCAGAAATAAGTATGCTTAATCCATCGAATAAGTAAAAGGAACTAGATCTATATAACATTAAATATATAAGCCAGGTCTACATAACCACACCTGGAAAGGGGCCAATAACCTGCAAGTAAGACAGGTGGCCTTGCCTTGAAGACAGTTGGAGTTTTGATAGAACTGACGGGAGCATGAGAAGTCGAGAAGGAATCTTGATGCAACCACTATACTGCTGATCTTGTCTGCCTTTACTAGTGCCGATGGGGGATTTGTATGTTTTCCATCTGCAGCATATGCATTTATCTTAGTCTGTGTCAGCCACAGGAGTCCTGACTTCCCAGCTCAAGCCAAAGTTCTTCCTACTTGGCCTCTAGTTGTCTTCCTCTCCCACGCCAAATCCATTCATTCTTTGTGTGTAAAGAAACAATGGCAGTCTTCAGAGAATTAACGAGGCTGAATAGATTCTTATGAACTCTTCAGAACATTTACATCTGGGCTTAATTTTGCCTGGACTCTTTCAATGCATGTTCATTTGCTAAATAGTTCATTCTTTAAATCATTCTGGTTTTATTCCCAAGCTGACAAATCCATTTCTACAACAATGGACTTTTATTCATATTTTTATTGTACCATAGTGCTCACTTCCTTGCGTAGTACCAAGTAATTCTACCACCTTTCTTTCTGTATGTCATTCTTTCTTTCTTTACTTTTCTTTTTCTCTTCCCTCCTTCCCTATCTATCTATCTATCTATCTATCTATCTATCTATCTATCTCTCTATCTACCATCTGTCTGTATATCTATATCTATTTTCTTTTTCTCTTCCCTCCCTCCTATTCTATCTATCTATCTATCTATCTATCTATCTATCTATCTATCTATCTTTCTATCTATCTATCATCTGTGTGTCTGTATGTATGTCTATCTACATCTATCACTTATGTATCTATCATCTATCAATTATCTGTCTATGTATAATCTATCAAATATCTATCTGTCATCTATTGATCATCTACCAACTATCTGTATACCTTCTTACTTACCTGTTTATCATATGTCATCTATCATCTATCAATCTGAATTCTCAGATCTTGTTACTATAATCTGGCAGTTTATAGTCATACAACACACAATTTTATAAAATAAAGATTTTTATCATTGCATTTACATTTTAATTCTGATATTTATTTTGTTAGCTGATTGTAATTATCCATGATCTCAAATAATTAATACATTTGATAGCATGTTTGTACCTTTTTCATTAAATACATTACACATTATCTTTTTTTGTATATATAAATGAAGTTCTCACTTTCCTGAAAACGTTGATGGTAATTGCATATCACCTTTAGCTGTCTCCCTCTGTATTTGGATGCAGTCAGATAACTTTGAGGATTAGAATTTAAGACTCTGAAGTCCTACAGTGCATTCCTTAATCTGGTAAAGAAACTCAGAGGCACAATTATGTGTTGGTGTCAGATCAAGGAACAAAAACAAAGACTTTCTTTTGGATTAATTTGAGCCTACTTGGAATTCTCCACTTTTCTCTTTGGGTCTTCTGACTATATGTGGTTTGTGGCTACCGGCCTGTCTGTCGCCTGTCTGTTGTGTGTGTCTGATCTATGTGCCTTGTCTGTTCCTCTGACCCTAACAAAGGGATTTTCTTTGTATTCATTGAACAACAAAGAAAACACAGCCTGAGAAAGGGATGAGGGCCTCTTTACAGAAATCATCAACAGGGTTTTGCTGTAGGGCCCACAGGTATACCCCTCCTCCCAGGGCTCATATGAGGATAGCTTCCAGTTTCTGACAAAACATCTCCAGCAAAACATCCTGTTTATTCCTGTGCTCCCTCTGCTTCCGCTGGTGGTTAGCTATAGGGCCTTTTGCTTACTCCATCTTGGGCCTGGTAATTTCCCACTTGCCTGGGGGGGGATTTTCATCATGCAGCAGTTAGGTATATAAGGTTTTTTCCAAGCTTGAATAAACGGCTTTCGCTATTCTCTCTTCACGGATGACCCACATCTCTTGTGTTCCTTTTAAGGCCATTCTGGCCCGCGGAAGGTTCTGTAGTGCAGATGTTACGTTTTACAAGGGGAGAGGTCATTTTACTGGCCCCAGACGATCCAGAAGCACTCAGTACTGCAAACAAACACTATCTGTACATTGTTGGCAATACTTATGCTAGAAATTTCTTGTATAAGTGTATTACCCATCTGTCGATTGCTTTTAGCAAATGCTGTGTGTGAATTAACCTATTAGCAAATGCTGTGTGTGAATTAACCTATCTCTTTCTAATGCATTTCACAACCATTATCCCCACAGATGGAAATGGTTTAGCAGACTCCACACCAATTCCCATCAGGAAAGGCACGCCTCTCTTATTCACTCCTCTGGTTGCCTTCCTCCTGAAGGTATTTTATTCACAACTTCCAAATCACCATTACAAAATGGCTCGCCTCAAGTCACAACTGACAAAAAAAAAAAAAAAAAAAAAAAAACACCATGATATCTCTTTATCTTTAAATGTGATCGTCTTGATTACCAATATCTGAGAGGCTAGATGATGGTGGTGTGACAGGAAGGACACATGAGGACACCTCGGCCCCTCCTTAAGACAGCCTGAGTGTGGTCCCCAGTAAGACTTGATACCTCTTCAGATGGCTTTTAATAATAGTCAATAATAGTTGACAAGGTTTGCACCGATATTAATCCCCATCAGACAGCAAGAGGACTCACGGCTTCGTAAAAACCTGCAGCAATAACCCAAAGTCATTTTATTTTTCTTGGATTGGAAATGCTGACAATGATAGCTAGCTGGCTGAGCGAGGCCTTGGGAAGAGTTTAGTTTCTCCTGCAGGTCAAATGCAATCACACACAGCTGGCAACCCGCACCCCTGGAAGGTTCCTCCGCAGGCTTAGAGACAGACGTCCAGAAAGCTCAGGCCTTTCATTCACTTGCATCAACCAGAAGAAATGATGACTGAGTCAAAGAGCCGGGGAACTCTGGAATCCACGAGGGCTGATCTCAAGTTGCGTTCCAGATAGGGTCACCTCGTGGGGTTAAATAATTGGCGGTAATTCGGGGTTTGCATCTTTGAGGGCTGTCCCATAGGCGCCATGTGGCCACCATTAGCACTTTGTAAAGGATTTGGGAGAGATGTGTTCTGCGTTCTCAGGGGCTGCTGGTGATGCAAGGCCAAGAACATGTGTCCAGGTCCAAGGTTGAGATTGTGCAACTTTTATAAATTAAGATCTTCAAACTTTATTCTGAAATGATCTTTTTAAAAAACCACTTTTAGTGTGGGACTTTGTAGTTTCTTAAAGTCGAGGATCAACTTCAATGCCCCCCACCACCACAAAAAACTAAAATTAAATGAATTTTAGTTTTCTTATAGGACATGTAAAATTGTGACCATTTAAGTATGCGTGGGATAGTATCTACATGTAAAGAGGTTTTGTTTAGTGCATCCTCAGTGCTTAGCAACAGGGTCCCAGGAAGCATTTCTTGTCCACACAGATACCCTGCTGAGGAGGACTGGTCCACCTCCAGGATGCCATCTCTTTTCTGCCAGAGGCAGAAATGCCACGATGTCACACTTGGTGGACGTTTTCACCTATGAAGCTAATAATTACTGTTTGTCAGATTGTTTATGTATATCTCAAACTCAAAAAAAAAAAAAGTAAAATTTTCATGATTCACAGATGGTCTCTTCTAGCACGGTGTTCTTTCCAGATCCTGATGGGAGGCCAACCGCACAGTCAAGTAACTCAGGGTAAGCCTATTGATAAAGCCTGCTTAGAAGGGTGTGGGGCAAGTGAAAGGGAAATTGTTATAGAGAAGGGGAGACTGCTGATAGTCAAGTCCTAAGGCGGGGAGGATATGGTCTAAAAGTTCAAAGAGAGATGCAGGAGAGACGGCTTAGTGGTTAAGAGTGTGTATCGCTGGAGAACCCCATTCAGTTCCCAGAATTCACTTTGAGCGTCCCTCCCTCCTGCCCCCCCCCCGTCTCTCTCTCTCTATCTCTTTCTCTCTCTGTGTTTCTCTCTGTCTCTCTCTGTCTCTGTCTCTGTCTCTCTCTCTCTCTCTCTCTCACACACACACACACACCTGTAACTCTAGCTGCAGGGGATCCCTATACACAGACATAGAAATACACATACTATTTTTATGAATTTATTTACTTATTTTACATACTGGCCACAGTTTCCCTTCCCTCCTCTTCTTCCAGTTCATCCCCTTCACACCCCCTCTGTTCCCACACCCAAATCCACCCCTCCTCCTTTTCCTGTTTAGGAAAGGGCAGGTCTCCCATGAGTTTCAACAAAATATGGTGTATCAAGTTGCAATAAGACTAGGCAAACTTCCCTCCTATTAAGGCTGTGCAAGGTGACCTGGAACGTCCTATTCCGACACCTTCTCCAACCTTACTGCCCCCTCAGCCCCTTCACCCATTTCACCAGCAAAAGTAACACAGCTGCACCCATGAGGACAGTTGGAAAACCCAGGGTCTGGAAATTGACAGAAGACGGACTTCTAGTCTCTGCCTCAAAACCCATCACCTCTTGAAAATGAGTTATAAGGCAATTGTAGAAATTTGAACACTTATGAGCTATTTCACACTATTAGGCAAATGTTGTTTATTTAGGATGATAGTAACATTGTAGCTAGGTGTATAATTCAAGATGAAGTGAAACATTTTGTGAAATTTGCTTTGAAATAACTTAGAATATAAAGACTGATTATGTGTTCCTGAAAATTTGTCACCTGCTTGCTCACCTGAGAAACTAGTGGAAGGTTTTGCTTTTTAAAGATTTTTAAAAAAAAAAAAATTATCCCAGCACTTGGGAGGCGGAGGCAGGTGGATCTCTGCGAGTTTGAGGCCAGTCTGGTCTACAGAGCAAGTTCCAGAACAGCCACGACTACACAGAGAACCCCCCCCTCTATATATGTGTGTGTGTGTGTGTGTGTGTGTGTGTGTGTGTGTGTGTGTGTGTGTGTGTGTGGAAGTACCTACATGTAAGTGCAGTTACCTCAGAGGCCAGAAGAGGGCATCAGACCTCCTGGAGATGGAGCTTCGAATAGTTGAAAGCTATCTTACATGAGTGCTGGGTACCAAACTTGGGTCCACTACAAGAGCAGCAAGCGCTCTTGACCGCTGAGCTATCTCTCCGGTCCTGGTTGCAATTTTCCATAATAAACAATTACAAGGCAGAAGAAGAGTTAAACAATTTGGCACCCCTTGCCCCTTTAAGCCTTATCTTTGTTCCTGCATAATGAGTGTGTTTTGAGAAGCCAGAGTCAATGGGTCTCTCTCAGGCACACTTGGTAATGCCTTGGATTCCTGTATTCATTCTGAAGTTTCAGATTTCTACAGCAGTGTGGCAGCCACCCTCTGGTAGACACTGTCGGGTAGTGCAACCTGTGGTCACGTGGCTGAGCTGGTAGCCACTCTGTATTCTACCGGCGCATGCTTAAATTTTTATAACAGCAAACCAGAAATTCTCTAGTAAAGGACCCAAGGAACCTCATTCAGACGAACAACACTTGCCCAGCATTGTGTCTTGAGTTCTTAAAGGCTGTGTACTCATGACCTACCTCTCACCCTGAACAATATCGCTTTGTTCATTGAACTTTTCACACAGCAGAGCATGTTTGTGTCACGGAATGGGAATCTTTTACTTTCCTTCTCTTATGGTTTCAGAGTCAGCTCAGAATTCTGAGCAAGTCCAAGACTCCACGTCATTCCTTCACTCTGGTTAGCACAACATCCAAGTCTTTCAATCCTGCCTTCATCCCCTGATCCCAGATTTCCTCATTTTTTAAACTAAAGGTAAACATCTGGTGAGATTAAGTGAGCAGGCTCTTTTTTTTTTTTTTTTTTTTTTTTTTTTTTTTTTTTTTTTTTTTTTTTTTTT
>NW_026067911.1:7285788-7287655 GCF_014885135.2 Alexandromys fortis | reverse complement strand
TAAGAAAGACAGCCCTGCAGAAGGAGCTGGGGGAGGGGGGTTTGTGCTCTCTTCCGGGACTATCGCCCCTGGATAGCACACACTCACCCGTCCAGATGGAACTCCTCAGCACCTAAACAGGGCCGCCTGGTAGCCCAGTGATCCAGGGACAGAAGGAAGGACGGGGCAGGCAGTTCAGGATCCAGGAGAGCACAGGAGCCCCTGGAGCCCAGGTTGAGGGTGCTGGGCTCTCTTACTGGGGACCTTGAGGCTCACCGCTCTGGGCTGGTAGCCTTAGTGTGAGAGCTTAAAACTGATGTTGAGCACTGGTCCTAGCATACAGCAGGGCAGGGTTGGGGGTGGGGTGCTGGGGTGCTGGGCCGTGGTAAGAAAGACAGCCCTGCAGAAGGAGCTGGGGGAGGGGGGTTTGTGCTCTCTTCCGGGACTATCGCCCCTGGATAGCACACACTCACCCATCCAGATGGAACTCCTCAGCACCTCACAAGTCCGCCTGGAAAGGCTGTTGCGGGAGGGTGCTAAACGCTCAGCGGGAGCTGGGGTGAAATGTTGCCGATCGAGCAATCACTGGCATCCTTGCCTTGGTTTTACAGAGCTGTCCATGCTGGATTTTACAGGAAAGTGTTTGAACAATAAATAACATGAGTGTGGCTTAGATGCAAAGGGACTCCCCTGGTGGCTGCAGGAGACTGGACTAGAGTCCGTTTGAATGGCTACTTCTGTTGGAGAATCAGCAAGGAGTCTGTGGAGAACACAATCAGGATGGCAAATTGACCAGGACTTCCGGGAATGCTGGAGCCAGACAAGGATGCTGACACAAAGTATTTCAAAAAGTGTTAAGACCAGGGCTGGAGAGATGGCTCAGAGGTTAAAAGCATTGCCTGCTCTTCCAAAGGTCCTGAGTTCAATTCCCAGTAACCACATGGTGACTCACAACCATCTGTAATGAGATCTGGTGCCCTCTTCTGGCCTTCACACAGACAGAATATTGTATACATAATAAATAATTATTTAAAAAACAAAAACAAAGTGTTAAGACCTCGACTGGCGCATGGGACAATGTCTGAAAACAGATCTGAAAAATCAAAAATGACAAATGGGGTGTGTCATCCTTCTGGTCTGCCTTGTGACCAAAACTAACGCACAGGTTAGTTAAGGGGTGCATGCCTCTGTCACAGCCTCCAGCCAAGCTCTGAACATGCTCACTTCCCCGCAACTCCTAGTCCTTTTGAAAAAATGTGGATAGACAAGTGGATATTCCCTCATTCCTCAACTGTGTGTATGTGTGTGTGTCTTTGTGTGTCGATGTGTATATATATATATATGTGTGTATGTATATGTGTGTGTGTATATATGTGTATGTGTGTGTGTGTGTGTGTGTGTGTGAGAGGGGGGGGGTGGAGTCCTCAGTGTATGGGGGCACACGTGCCATGGCAGGTGTGTGGAGGGTCAGAGCACACATGTGGGTTGGTTTTCTTCCACCTTTACACGGATTCCAGGGATTAAACTCAGGTTGCCAGTTTTGCATAACAAAAGTCTTTGCCCACTGAGCCACCTCATTTACATCTCCTTTGTCTCTGTACCACAGGAGGAAAGGGGCGAGGTGGGTCTGGGGTAGATTACCAGGGTGCCTTCCTCCTTAAGATTTTTAAGTTATATTTGCAAAGTCACTTTTCCCAAAGAAGCAAAGTCTGGGTGTAGGACGTGGAGATATTGAGTCAACACTATTAGTGTGGCTGTGCATGGAAGAGCAATTACATTTGAAACCTCCCTCACATATGCAGAAGGCTTTTGGCTAAATTAGTTTCAGTTAAATCCTTTTCCCTGGGATAAGTATCGTTCTTCGGTTTCTTTTTTTTTTTTTATTTTT
>NW_026067911.1:7172030-7285536 GCF_014885135.2 Alexandromys fortis | reverse complement strand
CATTGTCCGCTATGTTCAGTGAGACCGGTTTTAACCCAGGCTTTTTCAGACCCAGGTCAGCTGGCCTTGGTGAGTTCCCGATAGAGCATCTCCATTGTCTCAGTGTGTGGGTGCACCCCTCGCGGTCCTGAGTTCCTTGCTCATGTTCGCTCTCCTTCTGCTCCTGATTTGGACCTTGAGATTTCAGTCTGGTGCTCCAATGTGGGTCTCTGTTTCTGTCTCCTTTCATCGCCTGATGAAGGTTAATATTCAGGAGGATGCCTATATGTTTTTCCGTTCTTCGGTTTCTTACATCCTATCATCATTAAGCTATTACGCACCTCTGTCTTTGAAGATTTCTATCTATGAAGTAAATACTGAAAAGTAAGCTGGAAATGTCGCGATAGCTCAGGGTTTATTTAGATTCTCCTTTATTTCCTGTCCAGTAACTCCAGGCTGAGAGTTCAGCCCAGCAAGTGCCTCTGGTGGTATCCCCTCTGATTCATTGTGATGTCTTATATTCTCGGCAAATGCACAGCAAACAATCAAGTACAGTTGCTATTATAAAGAGAAAGAATAACCGTCTACTAAGATGAAAACAGTTCTCTGCCATCAGAAATACAGATGGATGGAAGAAAGGGTTTTTCTGAGGCAGAATAGCATGTTTTTCTTGTGGAATGCTTGACTAAGAGGCTGGAGCAATGGCCAATGGCTGTGGTTAAGGCACTCACTGCTCTGGCCCTGGACCTGAGTTCAGTTCCCAGCACCCACATTTAACTGATAACAGATGCCTGTATCTCCAGCTCCAGAGGTTCAGGGCTTTCTTCTGGCCTCTGAGGGCACTGAACTCACACACAAAGATTCCCCGACCCACATGGCAATTAAAAAAATAAAAAGTAAGTATTTGGAAAAAAAAATGTTTAATTACGGTAAGGCAGAATGCAGAAGTAGGAGGAATCAAATAAGCTTTCAAGATGACAGCTAGAAAAAGCCTCCTGAAAGAGACACCGAAGAATATTGACATCACTTTAGTTTCATCTTTGTTTTTTAATATGTGATCCTCCTGCCTCAGCCTCCCACATGCTGGGATTGCGGGTATTGCCCTCACATCTGGTTGACGGTCTGTGTTTCCTCCAAATTGACCCTGAGCATGGGTGTTGCTGTGCCAATAATTGTGTCAGATGAGGCAAAGCAAAGTCAACCATGTTTCTAAACTTTTGTTTGTTAAGTTTTAACTAAATGTCTTTGATCCTTAATATTCAAAATGACGCATGAAGTGTGTGGAGCATAATCATAAAGGCATTATGCATAAAGTGAAATCTAAACTTAACTCAAATTATTATGATTTTTAACTAAGAATGAAAGAGAATAATGTAATGCCTGCACACATGCATGAAGCTCACTGTTACAGCCCATTATGAGGCCAGAGGATTGGTAGCAAGCAGGATGCAGTTAGTAAGCTGGTGAACCTCTCACCATGGGGAGAAATGCCTGCTGAGGAAGATCTGTGTCAAGCCTAAGATTCTAGAGTTTTCCATAAATGCATGAGACTGTATCGGCAGAATCCAGCTGGAATTAAAAATAATCTGTGAGACAAATGGGCTGCAAGCCAGGCTTGGGGCTGTAATCCTAGCACTTGGGAAGTAGAGAGAACTCCATAGTGAGGCCAGCCTGGGCTACACGGGACCCCATTTAAAACACACATGAAGCACAGTTGGCATGAACATCTTTGGATCTCACTGTAGCTCAGGCAGGCTTCAGACTCGTGGAAATCTTCCCGCCTTGGTCTCACACATGGTGGGGTGAAGCGTCCCCAGAAGATAAGAAAGAAAAGTGAAGAACATGCTGTGTGTATGCCCAGGTCAGCAGAGTACACTGTGAGGCAGTGGCTACTAAAACAACGAGACGCTTCCACCAGTTGCGCTGCTGTTCGTGGAAGGGCATAGTTCTACTTCAGAGATGTCTTATGTGATTAGCATCAACCCACAGTAAGTTACATGGTACAGGTATAGCAACGAACATTTTCTGAGCGAAGCAATTTTGTCTCAGAGGGCCGTGTATCAGCCCCTCCCCACTGCTTCTCAGCAACCCCTCCTGCCTTTCCTTGGAAATGCAGGTGACTTCCAGGACCTCTGAGAAGCCTTGCACTTTAGAGTCCTTCTATAGTCAAATGAAGTGCAGCTGCTGAAGACAAGCAAGATGGAGACACAGAAATGAAGAGACACAGAGACAATAGAGATGAAGGTTACCTGTCTACATGTACAGGGAACCTTCCAGAATGAAACCGCGTCCCCTCTACAGCCTCCACACAATGAGTTTCCTAGCAAAGAGGTTGCATACAAAGCTTCCCAGAGAAAATTGAAAACCCAGATTCCCGTCCTTCTGGTGTGTTTGTCGACCAGCGATTTTCCAGACGGAGTCGAGGCTGTGCTCTGAGACAGTCTTCATCAGGGTTTCGGTGAGGCTCCGTGCCATGAAGAACAGCGCTTGCAGCCAAATCTATTCTGAGGGCTGACGGGTATGCTGTTCTCTTCATGGGATGAAACACGTATAAATCCCAGTAACATAAGCAATTCTAAAATAAATCCGAATTGGAGCACGGAACCATTTGTGGGGCTGCTTTGCACATCATTCTAAAGATTTCCGGAGACTTAGACGGTGTTTCCAGTCCACCTCATATCTCACACCAGCGACAAGTCTTTAACTTGTTTTTGGCAAAAAGGCATGTGACCACAAAGCCACCTGAATGGCCCGCTGGGGAACTCAGAGAAATCCTGTGGCCATCAGTTGACTGCGTGGAGCAGGGATGAGCATCCCCTGTCAAGGTCTTGCGTCTCTGCGATTTTTCAGGCTCTGAGGATGGAATGTGATTTATAGTCTTATAAATTTCATTGCTTCAGACGTTCGGGTTTTTTTTTTTTTCTACTTGCAACTATAGAAGAAGCTCAGAAGTTCCGTCTCAGTTTTTCATTTCACCAAAGAGCGCATAAATAAACCGGCTCAACCTTTCCAACGTGTGCTGCCCCCCCCCCCCAAAAAAAAGGCTGGTTTGGAATTAAAGAGAAATGCAATGTTGTTTCGATATGTTGCAAGATGGGTAATGAAAAGATTATGGGAAATGGTGCGGATGGGGGGGCTGTGAAGGCTAGCGCAGGGTTTCCAGGGCCTGCCATTTCCCATGGGCGCCATAAGGAGCTCAGGGAACGCGTTTGTAGACGTCTTGTAAGTTTTAACTGGGAAAGAAAAAAAGAAGTGAGAAGAGAAATGTGTTTCCTGGGGCTCCAATTAGCAGGTGTGTTGCTGTCTTCCAGGCACCAAAGCCTGCTGGCTGTCAACCGTGTGGGAGCAGGGAACCGCTCTGCAGGGTTTCTGCGGTAACCATTACCCCCGGCCCTCCATGGCCGCTCCCAGGGCCGCAGGAAATGAAGGGAACAGCTGAAAATGAGCGATGAGATTGGATCCCTGCGATTGGTTTTCCTGACAGGAGTTTCCTGGCAGCACAGAGCCGAGTTTAAAAGTCAGAAATCGTTGGAATTTCCTTCCCGGGGACACTGCAGTCTGGGTGAGCCGTGAGGGGCTTATGGGTCTTCCAGCTGTGGCCCTGGAGGGTGGACGCGGGAGGTGGCCCTTCAGTGGAAGTGAGGACTCCTCCCTCGTCGGTCAGCCATTTGGTGAATATTCGGAAATTAGAAGGGCCTCCTGCTTTGGAAAGACACATGCCAGTTTGCAGTGCTTCCCAGTGAACCCCGGCCTGTGCTGCTGGCGGAACCCAGGGCTTCATGGGCACCAGTCAAGCACTGTGCCCTGGGGACAGCTTCAGCCCTAGAACCTCTGATTCCTGCGGTGCTTGAACACAGGCTTTGGCCATGTCAGCCCACCCTTGTGCTTTGAGCCTCATCCCCAGACCTTAAAGTGAGCGGATCAGGAGCGTGATTTTCGCTCTCTGCAAATGTATTCAAATGAGCAACGTCTGCGTTCTGTATGGTGCTAGAGGTGCAGTCTATCGATGCTTTTTATAGCTTATTTAACACAAGAAGGAACCTAAAAGGCAGTTCTGACGCGGATTTCAGTATGCAAATATGCATATGTCTGTTGAACTAGGATTAGTCGTGCTGGCTGTATAACACTGTAGATGTCTGTGTGTGTAGTGAAGCAATAGAGACATCAAAGCCGGGCACAGGATGCCCCACTGCTCCCATCTGCCATCTGTGTCTGCGCCTTACAGTTCATGCCTTTACGTCCCCTGTCTTCACCCGATTTGCTGCGTTAGATGAACGGAACCTATCAATTGACATCACAGTTCCTTCCTTCTCCAGATTGTTGTGATCCAAAGCCAATAAACATTATCTTAACGTCCCAAACTAATTTGAATGCGTAATGACTTTTGAAGTAATCGAAGGACTACCTCGGAGCCACCACAGGTTGTGATTAATGCAATTTATGGTTCCAGGGGATACTTGGTAATGTGGGTAGGTTCCTGCAGGTCATGTGGGCGAACTGCAAGGGAAGCCTATACCATCAGAAGATGACATAGCAAGAGCTGGGTGCCACTGTTCAGAGTCTACCGATTCCTGCCACGCCATCTTCCAGCCTCAAGACACTCACTTTGGTCCTAGCTGAAATTGTACATTTCTCCAAAGGTCGGCTTCCTGAAAGAGGATGGATGGCCAGGAAAGGCGGAGGAAGTTCACCAGCATTCAAAGAATGTCCACTGTTGAGCTCAGTTAGTTCTCAAACCCACTAAGGGACACAGAGGACACACACATGGGGTGTCCTTTTGTTAGTTCCCAGAAGCGAAGAAGCTCCAGGGGAATGTCGTGCTTGGTGAGGTCTCAGTGTGAGAGCTGGTTGTGACTAACTAATGCAGGAGCATGTCTCTCAAAGGATGTGAACCATTGGTGTGAAGTTTATTTTTTTAAAAAAAGCCAGGATTGGGGGTGAAGACTTGAATTTTAATGGTCTCTTTCCCCAGGAACATAGACACACTTCCTAGGGATAATGAGTATCCAGCCCAAATGTTCGTGAGACTCAGGTGGGAAGAGCTGTGAGAGTGTGGACCCTGGGACTGGGGAGACAGTCAGTAAAGCACTCACCTCATAGTATGAGAACCTGTGTTCAGAGTCTCAGAAGTCATAGAACAAAGCCAGGCATGGGAGCGAGTAGCTGCAGTCCCAGCGATAGCGAAATGTATGGTGGAGACATGTGGGTCTCTAGAAATCAGTGGATCAGCCCCAACCCAGGGAGAGACCCTGTCTCCATCTTCCATGTTCCATTTCCGCTGCCTGAATGTGAACGACGTGTCTCAAACCAACGCCTGACTCCATTGGACAACAGACCACAACATAGACAAAATTCCCAGAACATTTATGGCACCCAAACTCCCTTCCAAGCCGGAATGTTTTCCCGGGTACACATGGGCTCCTTCTCCTCTTATGTCACGACATCATCCTGGTTTGTCAGAGTGGTGTGTGACTCGGTGGGCATCGATCCCTGCCTGACACATTCCCCATCTCCCCAAACAACCTTCATTGTATTCTTTGTTCTTCCGAGTGATTTGTTTCCTTTGTGTATGGCTAACCTTGATTGTCAAATTGATTGCACCCAGAATCAACTAAGAGGTATACCCCTTGAAGGGTCAGTGAGGGAATTTGCAGCAGGAATTAACTAAAGGGAAAGATGTCCCTCCAGAGTGGGTGGCACCTTCCCAGGCATGGCTCAGATAGGCAGAGGGCCAAGCGCAGAGTTGTGCTGTTTGCTGCCTCTGCTTCTGGCTGGCGAGCATCAACCGCATCGCACCTGCCTTGCTATGTGATACCAGAAGCTGGCTCCTCTGACCTCCCAACTAGAAGGTGAGCAGATCTCTAAGATGCCTCGAGCCCCTTGCTACCAGACTAGGACTACTCGGGCCTCCCCTTTAGTGAAGAGGGCAGCATCCAGGCTCTCAGACTCCCCAGTGTATAGTCTAGGCCCTCAGACTCCCCAGTGTGTAGACAGCCACTGGGCCACCCAAGGCAACTTTATCAATTTCTTTTGTGCTATACCCTCACTCCATCTGTCCCGTTCCTGGAGAGCCCTAATGAATACACTCCATGAGTCTAAGTAGATGTATATTCCGACTATGAATTGTAGCCTTGTCTGTCAGCATGAGGAATATTCTGGCCGTGTCTCACCTCCAGGGCAAGTGAGTTTATAGGCGTCTGTGATGACCTGGACTTTGGGTTCTATCTTGGGCATCTCTGGCCTCCGGGAAAGCATATTTTCTTATTTGGATGTTGAATTATGAAATTCTCAGTAGAATGGTGAAAATATTAATTAAAGCTGAGAATGTATAATGAGCTTTTATGACCAGGTTATGTTCAGACTGCTCCTGTATGAATTAGCTTGCTGCTTCGTGGAAAGGCAGATGCCATATGTGAACACTGGCGTGCGGTGCAGGAATCTTTGCTTTGTGGCGATGCCCTTTTGGTCCCGTGCCTCTAGTCCTGCCCCTCTGGCCCTGCACCTCTGAGAACAGGAAAAGCAGACAGCTGCTTATTTCATAACTCTATGCACAGAACAGGGTGCGCACGAGCTGTAAGAGACAGAGAAACAACTAAGTCATTATCACCCAGATGGGAAAAATGAAATAATGTAATGTTTGCAAGATAGGAGTCAAGTCCTAGATAGTCCTAGATATTCTAAGGAACCAACCCCAAGAAGTCATTGATATGTTAATGAAAAAGCCATAAGCTATGAGCCCCAAAAGCAGAAAGCTAAGTCCTGATGAACAAATACAGAAATTGGGTGACCTCTTGGCTGTCACTGGTGTGTTCCTGAGGCATGGTTTCTCAGGCCTGTGCAGATAGTCATTGGCAAGGTGACTTTGAGCCTTGTCACCGTGTGACTCTGATTTAATGAGGGGGGGCAGGCTTCTTTGCTTAAAGGCTACGTATGTCCTTTCTGCTAAATGGAAAGTTTCTTTGGTGGAGAGTGGGCAGAGTGTCCACTGTAGATTTCTGAAGAAGACTTGAGGAAGAGAGAATTTGCTCAGTGTTCCTTCATGGTCAGCTGCCGTTGACAAGTCCAGCAGTGTAGAAGTCAGTTTGTCAGGCATAATGTCAGGGGAAAGGCAGAAGCCAGCTCTCCTGGTGCTCCGTCTAGTGTTCTACTTTACAGTCCTGAAGGACGAAGAACTGGCTGACCCTGCTGCCTCTTTCTGCCAGAGCCAACGGACTACGGAGCTTTCCAGTACAAAGACAGGATACGTTCAGTCATTCCATCAAAGACCCCCAGAAACCAAACCCCTCAAAATTCCATAAAGAATTTCTAGATTAAAAAAAAAAAGAAACTTGAGCTTTAGATTGAGTTAATTTGTGCAACTGTTTTACAGAGGCGGGTATGGTGCTGTGAAGTTGGTGCAGGGACCCACTGTGGAGACCTTGTTGTCACAGAGTTCGTAACTGTCAATGGAGACCCTTATTGCTCTGGATTCATACAAGATTGTGAAGTTGCAATTCTGTGGTATTCTCTCAGGGAATGGAATACAGTCCCCAGGCCTGAAGTGTCAGAAGCTGAGGCAACGCCTTGTGTCTGGATTTGTAGAACAGTGTTTTGGAGACTAGGGTAAGGCTTTGCATTCTTATCATGAAAGACATAAAGAGAAGTTTGTTTTGTTTTGTTTTGTTTTGTTTTCTAACTGGGAAAACATTGTTAGGTTTTTGTTTTGAGAAACTAGTTCTGGTTGCAGAATGGGTGACAGATCAGAGGTAGAAAGGACAAAGTTTACATCTACTTATCTCCTCTTGCCCTCCCTGTGTGTTGCTGCCCTGGGGACAGATGTGCAGATGAGCCACAGAGAGGCTTCATTTGCCTCCAACTGGCTCCATCCGGTTCCAGCTGGCTCCATTCAGTTCCAAATGGTTTCATCTGGCTCCACTAAACCACTGACTTCGGCCTCAGAAACCAGGTGTCTGCTTGTGTAACCAGGAGGACCTGGCCTTGGGAAGACCACTCAACTAATCCCATAGGCACAGAGAGTGACCTTCCCTTTGGCATGGTCAGATGTTGCCCTCACCTGTCTGCCAAGAGGCATCACACATGGGGTTCCCTTCTTCCTCCTTGTAGTACTGCTTTGTCCAGACTTCCAGAGCCATCATCATTCTTTGTGGCCTCCTTCCCTCTTTCTTTCTCTTGCCCAGGATGGACTGTAGTACCTCCGGGCTTTCCTGCATCCTTCTCTCTCTATACTTCTCTAGGAAATGACATTCTCCATCGTGATTTTTAATAGCTCACCATGGAGGCAGCATCAACCTGAGCTCCCTTTCTCGCCTTAAAATCAATCTCTTACTACATTTCAACCATGCCAAATACACCTTAAACCTAGCTTCCATTGTTGTTGCTCTGCTGTACGCCATCATTTTGAAAGATCGTGTGTGTGTGTGTGTGTATGTGTGTGTGTGTCTGTGTGTGTATCATTGAATGTACCCAAGGAGAGACCAGAAGACGGTATCAGGCCCCTTAGAACTGAGGCTACAGGCAGCTGTGTGTCATCTACGTATACGGATGCTGGGAACCAAACCTGCATCCTTTGCAAGAGCATGAAGTACTCTTAACTGTTGAGTCATCTCTCTGGTCCCACACCATCATTTTCAGCTCCTTCCCTGCCATCACCCATGCTCTATCTCTAGATCATATCTTCAGAACAGCATCTGAAAATGAAAACAAATTCATGCCACGCATGTTATGTTTAAAGTCTGTGAAACTGCTTCAGAGTAAAATCCAAAATTCCTGCAGGGGTCCACCACCAAGTGATTGGCAGCCTGCTGTACCTGTGTCCTTTGATTCTGTTTCTTTAACCCCATTCCAGCCTTTGTGCCGTCCCTGTCACTTCTGAAAGGCCCAAAAGACCAGTGGGGTTGTGGGTAAAGTGCCATCTGGGGAGAATGCCCCCAGCCAGAGGCTGCCTGGACTCTTTCTTCAAATACATTTGTATGAACATCACATTGGGTGTTCTTTAGAGAGGAGCAAGCCTCCCTTCTCTGCATCCTTCTTTGTTTTTCTCCATGAAGTTCATCCCACTAGAATCTACACCTTGTGTTGTGGATTTATTTGCTGATCAGTTTCTTGTAGGCTAGCTTCCGAGAAGACATAAGAATGAACTATTTTTGATTATGACTTCATGAAGCAACTTGCCTTGCAGGGATTCAATACAGTGTCTTTGAGTAAGAAAATGAAAAGAATTCATTTTATATTAATGTAATTACAAATTACATTAAGAATAAGCTGCTGCTGATTTGAATACTGGCATATAGTGGTTTTTCAAAAGATGATCAATTTGTAGCCCTGACTATCTATACATTATTATGCTTAGCTCTCAACATTTCCATCAGTTGAAAATCAGAGATCTATTCTGTACTTAAAAGAAGAAAATGAGACGCAGAGATGTTTGGCAATCCACCACAGATTCCACAGACTGGAGGTGTGTGCAAGGAACGCAGCCTATGACTAGAGACTCCTTTTCACAAGGTCTTCTGTAAACATCCCGAGGATTGCAAGCAGAGCTTAAAAGACATTGTGTATTCAAGTTGTTACATAAAAAAAAAAAAATTGGCACAAAAATCAGGTCCTGTCTTGCGGAATATGATAGGGATTGACTCAGAAGACCTGCATGCGTCAATCCGACTGAAGAAGAAACTCGGGCTGTGAGCTTGAACGTCCCTTTCACCTCTCCAGAATTCTTAAAGCACCATCCAAAACAGATGCCCGTGATTAATGGTTACTGTCCACAAAGAGTTATTTATGTGCTAAATAATATTGCTAACAGCTCTGGAATTCTGTTTCAGAGCATCTGGCTGCAGGTGGAAGCCTCTTCTAAACGTCTTAGAGTCTTGAGTCTTTAACACTGGCCTTACTACAGCTTCCCCAAGCCCGCAGCTTAAACGATGTGCTTTGCCATCGAATCCTGTGAAAGTTTCAAATCTCTGCTTCTAAAGTAATGCCTTAAAAGAGAAGTGAGAAGTTATTATCCAGAAAGCACAAACAACCCATGGGAGCAGCTGTTACTTCGATAATCTTGATCTTTGGCCCTCAAATTCTAGGGTGAATGCCATGAATTTTCTGAATTTGTGGTTGAGCCAGATTTCACGAGGACCATGGAATTCCTGAATACTTCCTGCCCAATGGATATAGCATCAGGATAGGACAAGAAATGGGGGAGGGAGGACTCCCTGGCAGGAAAACCAGTCATTAAAAACAAAACCCATCTAAAGATGAAGTAACAGACTTCAGATGAATTTAAAGTAACTCACTGAGGCGCCACCTGTGTGCTGAGTGTCTCAGTGCAGGGACTTTGGGAAGCGCGTCACAGAAAATGGTCAGGCGGCATTCACTTGACTGCTTCTTGGCTGCTTCCTGGATGGCAAGGAGTTCATTAGACACTGGAAGTAGAATGTTTAGACAGAGCTGCCAACATCATAAAAGGCTGACAAAAGAGCATCTAGGAGTGGGCATGGTATGCCCAGAGTTAAAGGAGGACTTAAGTGCCTTCATGATTTAGAAAGTGCCCAGTGACTATAGTGGCTAAGGAAAGAAACCTGAATAAAAATGCCTTGTCCACGCTCCATCGATACCAATCATAACTGTGTGGTTTTGGGTACATCATTTAATATCTCCTTGATTAATTTCTTCCTTACAAGATGGAAATTTTAATGAGATCAAGTTTATTTGGTTACTGGGAAGATTAAACTGTTTCATGTGTATAAAATGTCTAGAAGAAAATGTCAAATGATCATTAAATATTATATTTCAAATAGCTTGGTCTCTGTGGCGGTGCTATACAACCCTGTGTTTTAGTGAAATCTAAGTTTGAGCTATAGAAAGCTTGAGGGTCATTGACGGTATTAAGAAGTTCTTGCCTTGTCTGGGGGCATGTTCCTGGAATCCTGACTCTCTAGAGACAAGAGAGGAGGCAGGAGAATATAGAGTTAAGTTAGCCTGGGCATTGTGGTAAGCCCCAGCCTCTGAGATGTCTTCATAAGATTAAATAGTATTTATAAGTTTTACTGAGAAATTTTACCACTTGGAAGCTTCATGACCACGGACAAGAGACTTTACCATTCTGTTCCCCTGCTTCCCCAGGTGTGAAGAGAGGGTGACAGATGTGTGTACTTCCCAGTGTTGTGGTAAGGGATTAAGTCATTTAAATGCTTTCCAGAATAAGTGGTTAATAACGGCTTCTAACGTGAAAACTGCTTTATGATAACAGAAATGTAAGTCTCTGAGTATTTAAGAATAGTCAGTTTATATAACTTTATAGTACAAAGTGTTTCCTCCAAGGTAAACATAAATGATTATAAGAATAAATCAATTAAACATTTTAGGTGTATGGCCTATATACCAGCAGACAGTCGGTGCTGTTTCTGGATTGTCTCTTTGGGCATGAACCCTTGAACTTCATGCAGCAGCTGCAGACAAGCCCCACAGCCTTAACAAGCTGCGACCTAGGGTTAGCTAAAGCACCATGAAGAAGAAGATAAACACAGGCAGAAGGGCAGCCTGGCTGAGGGCCAACATCGGTCCTGAGAGCCTGACCTCAAGAGCCAACATCTTGTTTAATACTTAACTCCGAGTCACAAGGAAGTTAGATCTTCCAGCGTCTCCCAGGGATCTGTCATAACTTATTAAAGTGCTAGGTACTGAACGGGGAGGTCTAAGTCTGGGGAGATGCTTAGTGTGGGCTCATCAGCAGAGTTTCTAGAATATCCCCTTCCTGACTTGGTATTTATAACAGCAATGGACACTTGCATATCTCCTGTCCACTGTTCTGCTCTTTCTAAACTTGTCAAATTCTTGTTGACAGCCACCATGTTCAGAACACACTGGCCACCTCCCTCTGTCCTAAGACAGACCTGAGACAGAACTGGGTCTGTGCTCCCTGCTGAGTCAGAGAAGATGACAGGACCTTCCTGCTATAACGTGCATGAAGCAGCAACAATTTACTAAGCTTGATTGTGGACATCACGATACAGAATGGGAGGAGACGTAAGATGGAGGCATTTTCATCCTTTAAGAGCGTGCTTGTGCTCCATGTTATAGAAAGAAATCCATACATGCAGGTATAGTGTAACCTAGGTGCTATGGTGGTAAGAATTCAAGACTCAAAAGCTTTTGGAGGAAAGTAAACTTCTTCTGTACAGAAAGGGACAATAATGAAGAAAAAGTACAAGAGACACTGAAAGAAATATCAGCACCACAAATCTCAGAGATAAAGCTCACCACATGGCCAGAGGGCTAAGATCAAACTTTGAATTGATTGACAACCTTGGTTCCGAGTCCTGTAGAGATGCTAGCCAGAGGTGGACAGGAAAGGTAGACAGATCTGCTGGGGTGGTAAGAAAGCCTCTCACCAGAGACTTTAGCAAGGAAATTATCCCCAAACTCAACCTGCTTTGTATTTTATTGCATTTGTATTTTTTTATAGTTCAAGGATGACCTTGAACTCCTGATCCTACTGCCTCTATCTCCCGAGTCCTGGGATTATAGGTATGTACCCTCATGGCTGGTTTTGCATTGGAGATGGAACCTGGGCTTCACACATGCTAAGCATGTACTCTGTGTTCTATGGACTGAGACACACCAGGCCTCCTTACTGCTGTCCAGCTGACAATGGTTAATATCATAAGTGCATTTTATTCAGGCCAAAAGGGGGAATTGCTTGCATCTCTCAGATGACCCTGTGAAGATGCAGAAGGACTCCCTAACCCTTTATCTATACTTTTCCTGATAGTGCTGGACTGATGTAGCCTCTGACTCTGTGTGACAGAGCCTGTAGAAGTCAATTTAAAAAAAAAACTACTAAGATTAGAAACAACTATGAACATTTCTTTAAAACCTTATCTCAAGAGAATTTTCCATATTATCGTACCAAAGTGATTTCTAGGTGAATGGAGTTTTGTATCTAAATTTTGTGCCACACCCCTGTACCCCATAAAACATTTTCTTCAGGTGATGGCCTTTGCACACAGAAAGGCCCCAGGGAGTGCTCTCTGACACAGACCTGATAACTGTTCTCATCTCCTGGCAAGAAGAAATTAAGTGTTTTGAATAAATGCTCAAAATAGTATTACACAAAATCCAAGTGGGCAACTGAGCGTTTTCAATGCTCTTCTTGTTTTAGTTCTGCTTTGCTTTTCAGATTGAGGCAGAATTGTAGATTCCTTCCAAGAAGGGCTTATGGGAGACATTGTGCCTTCCTCGGGGTGTGGTTTTACAAGGTTCTGTTCACGGGGTCTTTTGCCGGAAACTGCTTGTTAATCTATATTAATTGCAATACTGTTTAGCCAATAGCTTAAGCATATTTCTGGCTAATTCTTATATCTTAAATTAACCCATTTCTATTAATCTGTGTATTGCCACATGGCTGTGGCTTACTGGCAAGGTTCTGGTGTGTCTGTCTCCTGTGGAGTTACATGGCTTCTCAATGACTCCGCCTTCTTTCTCCCAGCATTCAGTTTAGTTTTCTTGCCTAGCTCAACTCTTCTCTATAGTGGCTTCTATATTCATTAACCAATAAAAGCAACACATATACAGACAGACTTTCCACATCAAGGGCTTACAGATCACTTGGAGCACCTAGAGAATACTTCCCTATCCTTCAGTGATTTGGACCAGAGATACTGTGACTGACACTGGAATATAAGTCATCAGACGGCACCGGAGGAGGGGGAAGTCCTCATCTAGTGAAATTGTGGATGCCTGGGGATTTCTAGTTAATGCTTTAAGTTATTGTCTTTATATTTTGGTTTAAAATTCCTTCTGCTTCTTTAGGATTTAGACTGCTATTTAAAATAATTGGATTCTTTATGCTATTAATATAGATTTAAAAAATTTTTTATAATATTATTGGTTAGATTGTTCTTGATCAAAGGCTATGGTTCTGAGTTACTCTGCTCTGAAATCCATGGTGAAGACCATTTCTGCTGAGAGAAATGAAGTATTTGTGTAATAACCTGCTGTCACCAAGTTACTTCAATTATGCTTCTGTGTTTCTCAAAATCTTTCCTTGAAGCCTCATGCTGAAATCAGAGTTATTGGAATAGGAAAGCTTCTTAACTCTTCTGGTGGATCTGAGATCTTATGCAATTTATCCATGATAAACGTTGCTCATGCTCTAGCATGGATGAGACATGTTGGCCCCATGGAGACATGTGGTCAGCGATAAACATTGGCTGGCAGAAGCTCCTTTAATGTCCATGGCACTTAGCTCTATGAGACCTACAAACATAAAATGTACAGTCAGTACGGAATCCCCCAGTCTTTTTATATTCTACCGTGGGTATCTTCACCATAGCAGAGTTAGCATGGGGCCACTGTTGCAGCACATCCACAGCCAGGAAACAAAGGGACGAATCGGGTTTAGCTCAAGTTTTCCTCTGTACAAACTCGAACCCAAGCCCCGGAAGCAGTGTCACCCACTGTTAGGTGGCTCTTCTGACCTCAATTAATCTAATGTAGATGATTGCTCATAGGTGCGCCCAGAGGTCAAACTATTCTGAAAAACAGCTCGAGTTATACCCAGAGATCAGTCTCCTGGGCAATTGTAGGTCCCATAAAGCTGATAATAGGTAATTCCCATCACACTCTTTTATTAATACTGACCTCTTGGTTTAATTTTTCACCCATGCTTTTCATATATCTTTGAACATATTTAATGTATTTGACTAAAAGTCTTGGTGTCTACTTCTTTCCATGGTCAGGTGTAGGGGACTGTGGACCCCCCAGACCATGAATTTCCTGTGACCCCTGCCTGCCAGAGTAAACAACTTGTTTTCTTTTGCTTGCAGCTGCTCTGAGCACCAGGCCCTTAGGAGTTCCTGATGTCCGGGGAGTGGTTTCTGGTGGACTTGCAGCTGAGAGTTAGGGCGTGGGCATTAGTCAAAGAGACCCTATATAAGCTGCCCTGGAACACATTTTCTCAGCTTTTGCACACTACCTGCTTGGGAGGTTGCTTTCAAATACAGAGGCCTCACTGGCTCCTCATGTGGGTCCTGAATGGTAGCTGGGTGCAAGCCTACCCTCCCTCAATACTTCCAGTGTCTCATGGAAGCAGCCAAGCTGCCCCCCCCCCCCACCAAAAGCTCTACTGAGAACACACAGAGAGAGAGAGAGAGAGAGAGAGAGAGAGAGAGAGAGAGACTTACTTCACCTCAAAACCTGATGACTTAAAACAGCAATTTATTGTTTCTCCTGAGCTCATTATTCAGCCTAGCCGCGACGCTCAGCCGAGCTTGTCTCCACAGATACTATCCGGCTCGCTGAGGTGTCTTTAGGAAGCTGGGTTGACTGGCAGATAGAGTCCCTGGCCAGGGAGCCAGGGCTATACTCCAGAGGATTTATAGTTCTTCCCCAGACTAGCTTAAACCTGTTGGGGAGGGAGACAGAGCAAGAGAGGAGAGAGGGAAACAGGATGGAGACAGCCAGAAGGACACACAGAAAGTTAGCATGGGTCAAAACAGGCTGCATGCCCACTGGCTCAGGTTCCTGCAAGGGAAGCAAGCCTGCCTCTGGAATTGCCTGCAAAGCAGAGCAGCAGAGAGAAGTGGGCTGTGCATGGTGCAGAGTGCAGCCAACTTTGCAATCCACCAACCGCATGAACTTGAGAAAGTTACCTGCTGAGCCTGCCAAGTCCCTTGAATCTAGGCTGATTGTCAGCAATGTACTTATTGCTAATATCCACAGACACTCTGGAAAATTCTTAAATCCTCATAGAAGATACTGGGAAACTCAGACTAGAGAGTCAATCTGCTTGCTCTTTTTCTACCACGGCATACAATTGAGTGATTGCATAGTTGCTTGAAAATGGCTGTTTGGGGGTTAATTTCCAAATTATCAAAAGAAGAACAACAGGCTTTTTTATTTTAAAGAATAAAATATTATGTGTTTTTGCTCATTCAGTCTGTCAGTTCTGCCAGGATTTGCGCTGGTGCGTTCCGTGTGGACAGACAACGCCAGCAAGCTTGAGCAGTTGTTATTTAGGAAATCTAGCAGGCTTAATCCTTTGGAGTTTGACTAACACAAGACACATTCTGTACTAAGTCGGCTCCGTGTCAGTCTCCTAAAAACTATTCATCTTAAGCAAACCATAAGCCGTTGCTAAGAGAATCCAAATAAAACCACAGTCAGGGGGCCAAGTGTCGCAACCTTCTGGGGAACACCTCCCTGACACTCTGGCTTCTTCCATGAACTGAACGTGTCATATTTACCCAAAAGCATTTGCACAGTGTTGGCGCAGAAGTCATGGCGTAAGGATATATGCTCAGTGCTTACGATAGGTCACAACACCACCACTGGCCCTAACTTGTTGATGTTGTCCAAAGTTCAGGATGTCGAGTGACTATAATGGGACCCAAAGTTCTTTGTTTGTTGATTTGTTTGTTTTCAGATTTAACCAACATAGAGATCTTAACTAGCTGGGGTCTGAAGAGGTGGTTCAGCAGTTATGAAAGCCTACTGTTCTTAAAAGAGACCAGAGTTTGGTTCCCAGCAAGTATATCAGGACGTTAACAACTGCCTGTAACCCTGGCTTCAGGGATTCTGACATCTCTGGCTTGCACGGTCATGGACACACACAGACACATATATGTGAATGCAAAATAAATCACTTTAAAAAGTACCGACACAGGGAGCTCACCAAGGCCAGCTGGATGGTGACTGAAAAACCATGGGATAAAACCGGACTCTCTGAACATGGAGAACAATGAGGGCTGATGAGAAGCCAAGGACAATGGCACGGGGTTTTGATCCTACTTCATGTTCTGGCTTTGTGGGAGCCTAGCCAGTTTGGATGTTCACCTTCCTAGACATGGATGGAGGGGGGAGGACCTTGGACTTTCCACAAGGCAGGGAACCCTGACTGCTATTTGGACTGGAGAGGGAGGGGGAGAGGAGTGGGGGGAGTGGGAGAAGGGTGGGAGGAGGAGGAGGGAAATGGGAGGCTGGGAGGAGGCGGAAACTTTTTTTTCCTTTTCTCAATAAAAAAAATTAAAAAAAAGAAAAAAAAGTACCAACACACACACAGATTGACAGACCATATGAACGACAGCCTCTGTCTCCAGTGTGCACTGCACACAGGCTATTCTCATACTGCTCAAACCAAGGGAAGCTTTGTGAGGGAAGCATCATGAACTTAATGCAAAGCCTCTTGGGTAAAGGCTAAACCACTGGACTGCCATAAAGAACAGAACTTTTTAACACTGATTCTTGTCCTGATGAAACCCAGGTTTCAATTATATCCCAAGACTTATGGGAAGGAGGACGGGTCAGAAAAACATGATACTTCTACCAAAATCAGCGGGGTAAGTGAAGGAATGAGGAGAGGGGGAGCTCCTGAGGTTGTGGAATTCCATTATTAATTTGATTATACAAATAGGCTCACTACAATTGTTATTTTCCATACATTAATTACTCCTTTATGTATTCCTGCCAAATAGCTAAATGGTCTCCTGACTTTAACAATGCCGTTATTCATAGTCTTGGCATAATCAAGAGCTATTGTATTTCCCTGTTAAAAGCCATACAGATTGTATATAGTCACCCTAACAGACAGGCTTCCCACTATTTGAGTAATGGTTCTGCACTTTGATTTCCCTTCAGTGTCGCCTCCTTGCTGTTGATGGGGAGTTGTCAGAGCTGAGCTACAGAGAGGCCGGGAAACCATGAACCATGGAATGTGTGTGCGATCAACAGCCGAGGGTCTGTTTCACAGATCCAGCCTTCCACGCGGCTGCTTTAACGTCCATAGCAAACGGTGTCATTTTCTTACTCTAAACCTTGTAGAACCCTGGGTTTGGGCAGCCATGATGGGGAATAGTAACCTCACTAAGGAGAAGGCTGTACCCAGCGACTCTATCTCTTCCTGGTCTTCCAGGTCTTCCTGGCAGACCCTAAGGTTCCAGTCACATGTGCATCCGACATGGTGTCCAAGTCACACGAGCCTGCTGTTTAATGTGAATTAGCTCATCCTTGACTGCACAACTAGACTATTTACATCACCTGGAAAACCCTACAATTCTTATTTGCAATAGGATGCTATAAAGTTTTAAGATTGGGGCCAGTCATTAAGAGTTCTTCCTGCTCCTCCAGGGGACCCAAGTTCAGCTCTCAACATCCATATTGCCCACCCCATAACCACTTGAGATAGTGAGGATTTCCTCTACTGTGAACTACAGATGCACTTCACTAAAGAGGCAAAAGGAGGCAGGGAGGGCCATAGAAATACCTTGAACAACGCAAAGTCAGAACACCAAAATATATAGCTTTTTTTTCCTAAGCCAATAGAAAGTCTTTATTAGATGGCCAGTGTTTGGGTCCCAGTGTAGCCCCAAGCCTTTCTCAGGGTGAGCTTTTAAGCACAAAAACCATATCCTTGGTTGACATACTTCAGGTAATAAGAACAGTTAATCAGAAGCAGAACTACAGAAGCCAAAAAGCAAGGTTAATACATTTAGACTTTCCCAGAACTATGGACTTTGATGGATTGGGCTTTTGTTTTGGCAGGTGGGGCTTTCAAAGTGCAGAGTTTAACAGCCTGAATGTTACTTCCATCATGGAGTCAGCTGTGGTAAAGTCTCAGGACCTGCTAAGGTCTGGGAACCTGTTACAATACCTATACATATTTACAGACCCACACATATACAATATATAGCTTTTATAAGCTACCTCCTAAGAAGACCTCAGTCAGCCACACTAAGTGTGGCTCAGTCCTCAGTCTCTCTCTCTCTCTCTCTCTCTCTCTCTCTCTCTCTCTCTCTCGCTTTCTCTCTTTCTCCCTTCTTCCCTCCCTCCTCCCTCCCTCGCTCTTCCTTAAGACCCATTGTTCAAACCAATGTTAGAATATCTTCCTAATAAACCCAACACTGCTGCACATCAACTCTGAGAGTCTTTCCTGTCATGCAGTCAGGAGTCCTGGCCTCACCTGAGTGGGGGTCTCTGCACACACTCCAGAGACTGGAGCCCTTGGAGCCCAGACCCATGTCTCTGGCCCCTGCTGTGACTGACGAAGCTTGGCTTCGTCTGTAAGGGGATTACAAAAGAAATAAAATAAATCATATAATACACAGTAATTGCAAAAATAAGTTATATAATACACATAAGACACTTTGAACAATAAGAGAGCAGTAAATATCTGCATTGCTTTGGCAACGCAAGCTTAATACTGCTGGTTTTGCATTAAAACTAACTTTGCTGGTCATGTAAATTCTGGTGAGTCTTCTATAGAGAAAAAAGACACTGTTAGACTCAGACTAAGTCGGATTTATTTATCTATTTATCTATCTATTTCTTATTCATTGCTCTGACGAATTTTCTTTGCAAATTTAAAAAGAGATGAGAAGAAGAAAAGGAGCACGTTTCCTTTAAAAAAATCCAAGAGCAGTTGCCCGTCTCTCCCTCCGCCTTTCACCTGAAGCTCTTCATTTGAAAGGCGATCTAGTTTAAACATGGTTAAAGTTATTGAATGGCCCAAGTTAAAAAAAAAATTAGAAAGCTCAGCCCATATCTGATGAAAGTTCATGAACCTTGGCAAAACTCTTGTTGACCTGTGCAAGCGTCAGGTTGATTTGGAAGCAAAGCCAGGCGAGACTCAGTTGGAAGGGAAGTCTTCACAGGGCTCTACAGATAAACACGCTTTATACAACCAGAAATGTTTGATCCCCGCCTGCTGCTAAGATTTCTGATTTTCTCAGTCCTTGAATCTGATTTCTGGGCTTGACAGCTGGAATTCTGTCATTTTCAACCTGAATTACTTTTATATATTTGGAAAGTTTACCACAGGGACATGTATTTTTTTTCTTTTAAATATTTACTTCTTTTTTTGCTTGTGTGTGTGTGTGTGTGTGTGTGTGTGTGTGTGTGTGTGTGTCTATGTGAGTGTATGTCCTGTGTGTGTGGATGCCCACAGAGACCAGATGGGGACACTGGATCCTCTGGAAAAGCAGTGAGAACTCTTTAACTTCTGAGCCATCTCTCCAGCCCCAACTAATACATTCTAATTTAGTAAATAGTTTTCCTGATATGATAAGTCTTTGACAATCACGAAAAATTAGCTCCTTTCATAAGAGGAGGGTAATTAAATAAGAGTTTCTCCCTTTTAATCAGTTGTAAAAAAGTTTTTTATTATTCAGTTTTCACCTTAACAAGTGAGATTATTGTTTATTAGCCCTGTTTATTAACCATGTTTATCAGTTCCCATTCAGGGTAAGTTCTTACACATTTTTTAAAATCACAATGGTTTTAATTTTATACATTCTTGGTGGGGGTTGTTTGGCTTGGGATTTTGAGATGAGGTCTGGCTGTGTTGTAAGCATATGCCACCATACTCGATTAGAATTTTGTTCATTTCCTGTCTTTTTCTTATCTTAAAAGTATTTATTTTAGTTATGTGTGTGTGTGTCTATGTTAGTGTATTGCACATATGTGTACGCACCAATGAAGACCAGAAGAACACGTTATCTGGAGCTGCACTTAGAGGCATTTGTAACTACACTGTATCCGTGTAGTTGGGAGCTACACTCTGTCTCCTAACCACCAAGCATCTCTCTAGCCCTATCTTTTCATTTTGATCATTTTGATTAGTATCATACTAACTATGTATCAAAATGTCTTTTCTTATTTTAGCACAGGGAAAAAAGAAATAGCCATAAGAGTATCAATACAATTTTAATTGGTACCGTAGTACTGTGAAGCACACTACAGTTTATCGGTAAGATGAATGACTGAATCCCTGAGAATATGGATCTCAGAGTTGGGTTAGGTGAGCACCAAACTTTCCATGGGTTATAGAAACCTTCCTTTTCTGGGTGATGGATGGGAGAGAAAAGATTTAACAGCTACCATGCATGGGCTTCTCCTGATGTCAACACATGCTGGAAAACACAGAGGTTCCCAGAGAGACCCTTGAAAGGCTTGCTGCATAGTGTATCTATAAAAACAACAGATCAGTAGGAATGACCCAAATCGGGTAACGGCTAAGGAGAGGCAAGCACAGAATTCCTGCTCGTAAGCATATGCCAGGGGGTGGCTCTTTCTCCGGGCATAGCATGGCTGTCTCCACCAAGAAGCAGAGATGGCTATGGAGATCCGCAGCCCCATAACCTTGGCTCTAAAACAAGAGACAGAGCGGCAGAAAGATGCACAGCAAACATAATGGGCTGTTTAACACTAGCTATAGATGGAGAAATAAGTTGATTTGTCAGAACTTATCTAAAATTCTGGGTACTGCTCCCTCCTCCCAGCTCAAAATGCTCTTGGGAGACGCTGCAGCATATGACTGAAGGGAGACTCCATACTGCAACTAGGGGCCATGGTGGTCAGAACCCACGCTGGGGAGACGTCTCAGCTATGAGGCTTCCTTTGTTTTACTTGGGTCCCTGTAATTAACTCTCACCTAAGATCCTATGAGTGACCTCAAAAAATCTCCTGGTTCGTGAAGCTGAACGAGGATGGAATTGTTCCTCTGGTCTTTCGTAGGTGACCTGCCTAACCAAACATTTATCCCCACTGCTGGGAGAGAACTTGTTAGTCAAGTTCTGTCATCTACAGCGGCCTGGGTCCACACACTTTCTATGACAATCCCAATGGTGTTGGTTAAAGGAAATACAAAGAACTGAGTGTAATCACAGATGTGAAGTCCCAGGAATCTTTTAGCTCTGACTGCTCACTTCCATGCTGAAAGCCATGGTAGAAACACAGGGTTTCCAACATCCTAGCAGCATTTTTTGCCCTGCGTTTTCTGGCTCACTTTGTTTGCAGAAGGAGGCCTCTGCCTCTCTTTCACACCACACATTACTTTGTCCGGTTTCTGATGTGCATGGAGACATCACAACACGCGAGCTCTCTGCATCTGACTTATTCCCCGACCCACCAAGGACTGAGATTTGGAGACGGGAAGGCGGCTGGCTGCTTCCTTGTTGTTGCTCACAGTTCTACAACAGGCTCACCCAGGTTATCGTTGACGGACGGATTTGTCTTTGGAGACCTATTTTTTATATGGCTGAACACAGAAAAGAACTGCTGTCCCCTAAGGCACACACGGAGTTGGAGTAGGGAATCTGCCTTGAATATCCTAACAGCGGTTTTCATCAATGCACCAATAGTGGGTGGGTATTCTTCTCTGTGCTCCCCAGTTGTTGACCTGGAGTTCTAAGTGTAGCTGGCAGTACTTAGTTGTGAGTCTCAGCTTAGTTCCTTTTCCTGAACGTTTTAGCCATTGCTCGCTCGCTCTCTCTCTCTCTCTCTCTCTCTCTCTCTCTCTCTCTCTCTCACACACACACACACACACACACACACACACACACAGGCTCAATGGTCATGTGCCTGTTTTTATTAGGCTGTCTGCCTCTTAACCCAAACATCTGGAGACTTTCCTAAAATATAAGGGAGACCTTTGATGATGCTACGAGTTATAAACACCTGCTTCCCTGATGTGGTTTTGCTGACTTGAGCTATGAAAGTTATTTTCTGAAAAAAAAAATGGAAATATTTCGTTTGCAATGTAATCTAAACCATCAATATTTTCTGAAGGTGAAATCTTTTCTCTATCTTGGGTATTTATTTAGCTCGTACCAAACAAAAAATGTCTTGATGTATATAGTGAACATGGAAATAGCTATCATGTGACTGTATTAGGTGGTAGTCAGTAAAGATAATGAAGAATCTTTCGGGGTGTGTGTGTGGGGGGACAAAGAGTCCACACTGCTTTAAAGAGATCGATGGTACTGGCTGGGATGAAGGTTAAACCCCATTGTGGCAGGGATGGTATGGCTCTGTTCAGAACCAGGAAGCAATAAATTCCCATGCTTGGTGCTCTTGTTCTCTCTCTCTCTCTCTCTCTCTCTCTCCCTCTCTCTCCAGCCCTGGACCCAAGATGGTACAGCCATTTTGGATGAGGCTTTGCTCCTCAGGTAAATCTCTCTGGTAGTCTTCCAGATATGCCTTGCCTGTATGGGACCCTCATGTCACCCCTTGCCAGAGACACTAACCTTAACATCCCGTGTGGTGTGGGTGGGATGAAGAACCCATGTCTGAAATAAAAGGAGAGTTGAGCATTATTCCACTGAGTGTTTTGGAGCTTCCACGCAGGTCACTATCTGACATCTTTTCTCAACACTTTCACCCTGATATCCCTGTGTAAGGGTACTCACGCAATTCAGAACCCCCTTTCCTCCTTTACTTTCCCATGCATTGAGATGGTATTTGTTTTTGTTGCCATTGGGAATTGTATGTCTGAGACTTCTCAGGCCACTTTTTTCTTTTCTTTTTTTCTTTTTTGAAGATGATAGCTGTTCTAGGGTGATTCAGCGCTCATGAGCTCTGGCTTTGCTCATGTGTTTGTGACGTTCAAGGCTGTGACGGGTTTGTGTTGGTTTAGGTGGAATGACACACTGAAATGGCAAAAAACAGGAGTCATTAGTGAAATAAGTCCCCTGTGAAGAAATTAATCAGCTAACATGGGGGTTTATTTCCTGAGCAGAGAGTGACTCAAGAGTCACATGCAAAAAGGGGGCTTAAGGGACTATACAAATTTGAGAGAACTGAGATTCTCCCCTAGGCTGGGGTGGTCAGAACCATGCTGGCAAAAGCCATGTGGAGAAACATTCATTTAGAGGCCACAGGCCTTAGAAGAGCTAGGAACATTATCCAGGAACTCCAGATTGGCCAATATCCCTTAGGACACGAAAACAATGAGGGTTTGCTAATCGTTGAGCCTCAAACATTGGCAGGCCCCAACCTTAGTGACTGATCCCTGTTGTGAACCACAGGGGAAGTCTGAGAGGGCTTGGGCAGGGCCCTGGGAGGTACAGCAGTGACCCCAAGCAATGAGCTCTCCATAATTTCACATCCTCCCTATTAGTGGCTGAAGGAGTGAATATTTTTTATTATTTTAGTCTTATTACCAACTTTACACGTGTTCATTTAAAAAATATTAAGGGGGAGCGAAACTAGAAAAAGCCATGATCTAGGTTGTTCTTTCAAATATAAACAACCACACAACTCCGGGCACTCAATCCATATGTTTTGCAAACTTAACACAGCCTCATGCTGCCCCTCAGCCTTCTTTTCAAGGTGCATGCTCTCTTCCTAGCTGAGAGCATCATCTAAGTGCTCATCCCAGACACCCAGTATGGATTCGTAGTTTCTTCTGCTCTCATTCCTCAGCATGATGGTTAGTTTTGGGGACCGGACAAGATTTAAAATCATCCGGTCTTGAGCAACTCAAGTTTTATATAAATTTGAGAGAACTGAGATTCTCCTGAGGAAGGGCTCGGTCAGGTCAGAACAATGCTGGCAAAGGCCCATATGGGGACACATTTATGCTGAGGACCACAGGCCATGGAGGAGCTTGGGACATGATTTTTTTTCCCCCAAAATCTATCTTGTTTTGTTTTCCTGAGACAGGGCCTTCTGTAGCCCAGGAAGGCAATGTAAACACTATGTGACTGAGGATGACCTTGAACTATTGACCCTTGGCCCTCCACCTCTGGAGGGTTGGTATTACAGGTGTGCACCACCATTGCTGGTTTACAGTCCTGGAGGCATGCAGAGTGAGCACTCTTAGCCATGTCCCTTGCCCATTTCTGTGACTCTGAAAGCGGGAGGTAAGGGCTATGCAGACACGTGCACAGCTGGGCCTTGCTCAGGCCGGAGCTCCATTCATCCACCTGTTCTGGAGAAGGGGAGTCCCTACTGTGTGCCCAGCGGCTTTGCCAGCGGGAATTGCTCCCACACCCAAGGATCCCCGTATCTTCTCTATGCCTCCATTCAGTGGTGCAGGGATGTAGCAATCTCAACAACCTAATGAGAAGCACTGCACACACTTGGTCCCATCAGTCTGGCAATAGTCCTTCCTGGTTCGCTCTCCTAACTTCTGCTCTAGGACCTCCGGTGTTCTGCTGAGCTGTTTCAAGGGACAGGAAACAGAGCTTGGGAACAGGAATTCTATCTAACACTTTGGGTCACACCACAGGAAGCCTTCCAGCCAGGACTTCCCCTATGGGTCTTAGAACAACACCAGTACCACACCGCCAGCTGCCTCAGTTTCCCAAGTGGTGGGGGGGAGTTGGTCTTAGTAATTCCGCCTGGGTAGAGGGCAGTAACCGCCTGCTCACCCTAGCCCCGCACCTCTGCATAAACTTGACAGAAAGGCAGAGGTGTGGGGACCCAAGGGCTGGATCAGGAGGAGGAAGAGTGAGAGACAGAAACAGTCTGTGATCCAAAGAGTCCAAATGGTGTTTGGTTTGGCCTTTAGAAATGGAAGCCAGCAACAGGAAATGTCAGCTTACAAAACCCCCATGCAGTATTATCTGATGACAGCCATTAGACTGGCTGGCAAGAATCCTGAGGTTCCCCCAGGGAGAAAAAACAAAACGAGCCCATATGAATGTCTAGATATACCTCCAAGACTTACCGGGCTGGCCGGCTTGGCAGGCTGGTACCAGAATTAATCTGATTGTTTTGGCACTGGTAGACAGTGCAGGAGAGGGCCTCCAACTTCTGACACCAGCTCTGAAAACCAACGGTCATGCTGCAGGCTAGCGGCTGGCGGGGTGGATGAGAAGCAGGCAGCCTGTGCTTGAAGACTGAAGAATTCACCAAAAGAAAATAACCAGCACTGGTCTACAGTGGGCGCTATAAATAAAGAGAGAGATGTTTCTTGTTGGAGTCAGAGAGGCGCTAACCCTGAACCTGTGGCCATCAGCATGGAGTTTCCAAGAAGGCCCATTTGCCATGCCTGTCACAACTCCGAATGTGCTCTCATTTCTCAGAACAAGAGCCCTGCTCCTGGCTGGAGAGGCACACAGCCTACTTTCTACCATTTTCTGGCACTATTAGAAGTTTTAGCTTCCTCTTTTGTGCGGAAAGATCACCCATCCTAGTCACTGGGTACCGCGATGCTTCATCAGCCCCTCTGAAGATGGAGCTAATTCTTCCTCCTCTACTTTTGCTTCTTGGCTCACTCGGGTACAGCTTCAGTGACCAATTGGATTCCACAGCGTCCAAAACCTTTGCTGTTCTTGAAGCCAAGAACCAGATATGAAATGGAGAAAAGAAAAGAGTTTGCCTTGGCCAAAATGTTTTAGGACATCGCTAGGGATAGGTGGTTTTATTTGTCAACTTGACACACCTAGAATCAACTGGGAAGAGTCTCAGTGAGAGACTGTCTAGATCAGGCTGCCCTATGGCCCTGTCTGTAGGGGAGTGTCTTGATTTTCTGATGTGATATGAGAAGACCGAACCTGAAGGAGGACACCTAGCTGAGACTAAGCATGCATGGCGGTGGTGATGTAGCTAGCCTAGGGATAATAGGAAAATAAGAAATGGGCATAGCAACTGGAAACACAGCGGGCCGAGAAAGATGGATCAAATAAGCTCAAGCTATTGTGGGAAGAAATTTAGATGGCTGAGCTGGAGACAATTCAAAAGGGGAATTGAAGCTTGACTTCTAATGACTCCGGGAAGGGATGTGAAGCCAACAGAAGAAACGCCACGTGAATATGGGCCCAGGAAGCTGACCAGGGTCATCATGCATAAATGCCTGAAAACAGAATCGCGTTCCCCCTCCAGCGAGTTTCACAGCCAAGGGAAGATGTGTAAGTGAAAAGGAGGCGTTCTGGTCTCTCCTGAGAGGAGTTGCTCCCCTGGGAGCTCTGCCCCTGACTTCCTGAGGTCCTGACTCCTGTTGGAGGCAGGAAGGTCTGCAGGACTGCAGGCTGGAATGTTATCTGCCCTGCGAGCTCCATGGCTGAGCATCACCTCAGCACTGAGCAGCAGGGAGGGGACCGTCGACCGCTCCTCCTTTCTCCAGAAGGGCACACCAGCAATGGGCTTTCTTGCTCAGCGACACTATGGAAACAGAAATGGCTGACTGACCGCACTTCTTTTGGTCCATGTCATTCTTATTTCAAAGTGTATTTTAATTAGGGCTTGCCCTGTAAAGGGGACGGAAAGGGGTCTGGACTGGAAGAGACTGTGTGGGACTCAGCCCTTCTCGCTCATCCTGACTGTGTACATACGTAGGGCTTTCTTAAAGGAAAGTCAAAGGGTATTATTTTTCTTCCTCAAACATCAATTTACCACATGAATTGTATAGAAAATCGGTACCAAAAGAGAAGCCGAGAAGGAAGATAAAGGAAGGAGCAGAACAATGTGGCATTTCTTTGTTGTTTGTTTTCATTTTGGCAGAGAGTTCCATGTACTAAAACAGCAGAGTGACTTCTTTGCGTTTGGAAGAAAGATCGTTTTCCACATTGATGAATGGCTTTGTCTGCTCTTCCCTAAGGTAACTGCAGTCTCCGTGGCAGTGTGTCATCTGGGTGTGAAATCCCAAGCTTTTCTGTAGAATTCCAAGACACCACATAGTGCATAAAAAAAAACAATAAAACCCTTACAATTTAGACCCCGTATATCATGGTGCAATGGATTTCCCTACACTGCTTACAAATTCAGCAGAGAGGAGATGATGTGGCAGAGATACTTGCAAATAAACTGTTATTTAACATCACCCAAGCACTTACATAAAAGATAAATTAGAATAGATCTTAACTGTTTTGTTAGAAATCAAAAACTAACTAAATGATTGCTACATAAAAATATGCACATTCAAATGAAGCTTTACTTGTAAATTTGACACTTGCCCTTCTAAATACCTTTCTAATTTCTTACCTTGGAAAGTAATCACTGGCCCACTGTTGGGACTAATGAGTCCTGACCTTCAGCTGCTCTTCCCTGTCTAGAGCCTTCTAATTAAAGTTACTAGAAGCTGTGCCTAGCGTAGAGGATCAGAGGATGGGATTTTCACCTGTTGACCATTGACTGCAGTGTATTTAAGCCTACATGGTGCTAATAAAGAGGGGCTTTGGTATCAGTGTTAAAAGGTCTGCGTGTCGGTCTGTCTCTGCATCTATATTCTCAACCTCCAGCCCCTTGCCCGAAGCTCATGAGCTGGGGTCTAGCGCATAGAGCGCAGACCAGGGCCACAGTGTGCGGCAGCCCACAGCTCTAGCAGAAGGCCCCTATTTACTAGAAGGCACACTGGCTATCCCATGTGATAATCTAACCTTGGACTGTCCCACTTCCCTTAGTGACTATCCAGCCCCTCCTCTCCTTGACTATTATAGATGACTATCTATTAATCTGTAATTTAAGGTACATGTTACATTTTTAAATGAGCTGCATAAACATTAATACCTTAAACAAGATAACAAAATTGACCTTAAATTTGAATAAATAAACCAAGATTCATACCAGTGCAAAGTATTCATCTCTATAGCATATCCCCCTTTAAATGAAAACAAACTTTTATAAACAATATTTGGAAATTTGGGCATAGTTCTCTCCAAACCGCTTCCTGCTTTTTGTTGGGCAAAGTATTTGGGGGGGGGGTTCATGGAGACCTTTTGGGGGAGTCTTGGTCCATCAAGGCACATTATTCTGGAAGGAATCCATAGGTTCTCATCCTCTGTGGAAACAAAAGCAGAGCCTCTTTTTTTCGAAGCAACATATGCTTAGACTCAAATTTTGAAGTCAAGATACCTTTAAAATATATGTTGGTTTAGGTTAGCAGCCTGTACAATAAAATGTCTCTCTGTAGTTAGCTCATTCATAATTAAAAGTTCAAAGAAAACATAATAATATACATAATCCAGTCTCTCTGTGTATTTTCCATCTTTATTTGATTTATGTTTCTTACTCTATTATTTTCTCTACAAGTTTTAATATTTATATTATCTTTACTCCTTTAATCTATGACTGTCTGTACTCTCTTATAACTATCTATATTCTTTTTCCTCTCTCTCTTTCAAGCCTATGTACATTTATCCAACACTGTGACCTATTCAGATGCCCTTTTCATCTGAATTTATCTTTATTGCATGCATATCTGTAATTATTTTCTGACCACGAGTGCTTATTTTTTGTTTTAAATGCTAAACAGATGTGACTAGGACCAACTCCACAGCCCTTTCTGCTTGCTCCACCCAGTCCAACATGGCAGAAGCATGTTCACTGCTTCTGAGAGCCATGCACATCACCCCAGCTCCAGGGTCACAGTGGGTCTATGTCACCATTAAGCAATTTGTAACACATTGATAATAGACCCCATTGAAATGCTTGGCCTCTTGAAAAAGCCAGAGCCATTCCTGCCCCAGCATAAACCAGCAAGCTTTCTCTCCTGTTAGTGCTGAGTCAAGACTATTTTCTAAAAGGAGCTGCACCTGTGCTCGCCACCAACAAACAGAATCCATCTAAAAAAATGTGGCTACCAAACTCTGCACTAAACTCTGTTCTTTTGTGTCTAGAATTTCTTTTTAAGCTCTCTCGAGTTTTATGTGAATATAGAGAGTGCACATGGGCATACCAATTTATGGATGGAGACCGTTCCCAACTACCCAGCCCCAAAATAATCACACAGAAACTATATTAATTGCAACACTGCTTGGCCAATGACTCTAGCGCATTCCTATCTACCTCTTATGTCTTAAATTAACCCATTTCTATTAATTAGTGTATTATCATGTGGCTGGGGCCTACTGGTATGGTTCTGTCTAGTGTCTGTCTCCTTCAGCAGCTACATGGTATCTCATCGACTCTGCCTACTCATTCTCTACATCTCTGCTCCAATTTTCCACCTAACCTTACTCTGTTAAGCCATTGGCTAAAAGCTGCTTCTTTATTAGCCAATAGCAATAAAATATATTCACAGCATTCAGAGGGAATCCCACATCAATTGCCAAATTCATTTATGGGCTGAGAAAGAAATGAGGGAACCAATACCCTTCATAAAAAACACAAAATATTTTGGTATAATTCTAACCAAGCAATTGAAAGACTTATATGACAAAGCTTCCAGTTGCTGTTGAAATAAATTGGTGAAAATATCAGAAGATGGAAAGATCTTTGATGCTTTTGGAGCATTAGGATTAAGTAGTAAAAATGGCAGTCCTACCAAAAGCAATCTACAGATTCAATGCAATTCTGATCAAAATTCCAACAAAAATTCTTTAAAGACCTTGAAAGAACAATGCTCAAACTCATATGGAAAAACAAATTACTCAAGTTAGCTAAAACAATCCTGAACAATAAAAGAAATGTTGGAGGTATCACTGTTCCTGATTTGAAGCACTAGTACAGAGCTAGAGTAATAAAAACCACATGATATTGGTATGCTGGTGAGGATGTGGAGCAAGGGGAACACTCCTCCATTGCTGGTAGGAGTGCAAACTTTTATAGCCACTATAGAAATCAGTATGCAGTTCCTCATAAAGTTGGGAATTGATCTACCTCAAAACACAGCTATACTATTCTTGTATATATATCCAAAGAACACTCCATCATATCACAGGAATACCTGTTCAACTGTGTTCATTGTGACTTTATTCATAATAGCCAGAAGGTGGAAATAACCTAGATGTCACTCAACAGAAGAATGGATAAAGAACATGTAGTATATTTCCAAATGGATTATTACTCAATTATTTAAAAAAGTGGCATCATAAATCATCTGGACTCTGAGCTGCTGTGTCAGAACTCTGCTGGCTTCCGCAGTGCCCTGCTTCCCAGTTCTCTGGTTCTAAGGCTCAGGGTTCTAAGAGGAAGCAGAACCATTTCCTTCTGCCAGCTTTACAGTTACACACACATTCATGACACTTGCAGAGTTTACAGGCTTTGACACAGATGACAACATTCCTGTCAACCTTTTAGTGTTGCCAGTACTCGGCCCAAGCTAATGATGTTTAACATACTGGGTCACATGACACATTGATGTGTTACTTGGGTGCTCAGCTGCCCAATATGGTGTTATCATTATACTCATTTACATACAAGTTGCCTCACAGAGACCAAGTTCTGTGCACTGAGATGAGGCCACTGTCCAGGTGTCAGCTTCCTTCTGTGCCCTGGCCTCCTTAGGAAAGGCTACCTGATCCAAACTGGCGCCCAGCAGATCACAGGCCAGTGGTTACTCTTTCCATATCTTTATGTACTCTTATTGCTGTTGCTATTATTGTTACTGATATTATGCTGGGAGCACTGTGTGGAGGTCAGAGCCCAGCATTCAGTAGCCTGTTCTCCCCTTCTACCACTGGATCTTGGACTTGGACTCTCTCTCTGGTTTGACTCGCAATAGTTGCTCCTGCTGAACTGTCTCTCTGCCACTGCCATTCCCATTCACATCACCTGTTTTATGTCACAAACAGGAAGTCCTTTCCCCTGCTGTTCAGGGGTCTCTGTGGTCAGTCATCATTGTCCTAAGAGGATAAAGATTGGGCTTGAGTTTTTATTCTATCCAAAGACTACTACCCACTGTAGAATAACTTTCATATGCAAAGAAACTTTGAAATAAATAATACAAAATAATTGTTTAGTATGAGCATATCAAACCTAATAAACCATAAGACACTCTAATATAAATAGAATGCTTATTCCTAACATTTAAAATATGAGAAATTACAACTAAGGGGCTAAAGAGACTTCTGGTGCAATGCACATTGCATTGAAGAGAAATGACATCAACCTCAATGACCATGTGTCCTGAAGCCAGCTGTTTCTCCCACAGAAATCAACTTCTATTCATAACTTCTAAAAACTCAGGAAATCTGTTTTGAATGGTGATCTCTTCATTTTCCTCTCCATTGTTTTAAACAAATGAACTTCTAAGGAAAGCCAAGGCAATTGGTTACAGTTTGGTGCCTTATAAACTGGCCATTAAAAAAAAAAAAAAACAACAACCACCGTAATTGCTTTCTGGATGAATGGCTCCTTTATGAGTATGATGAGATGTTGAAGACCCTACATTTAGAAACCAGGGGAAATTTTCAGAGCACTCCACCCTCTGCAAAGCCACAGACACGGCCCTTCCCTTCCAAGGCCTAGCATCCGCCCCAGCAGCCACTACCCTGCATTACTTCATGATATCATTTTGTCTGCAAGAAATCCAGGGAGGAGGGCTCAGCCTCTAGGGGGAGCAAAAGACACAGATGAAGGGGAACCCCTAATAATCCCTTCAACATTTCCTTGCTCGTCAGGAAGCAAGGTCATCCTTGGCATGATTTGGTTACATAGGTAAAAGAATTTCAAAATGGACTCGGAAGTAAACTCGGGACATTTGTTGGAATCTAAGAGGAAAAGAACAATAGAAGAGGTGAGCTGGAATTCTCATCAGCTTCCAGAGGATAGAGCTGGAGCAGGGGCAGAGCCACTACACTCTCAATAAAACTCTGCGAGTGACATCTTGGAGACAAAGTGATGCTGGCAAATCGGGTACCAAGGCCATTGTTCTCTGCAGTTTTCAGTAAGGGCAAAAGTGTGCCATCCTCCCAGGGTCATATGGACCTTGGGCATGAAAACAGGATGGTCCCATTTTGGATCAATCAAGGACGAAACCTAACTTGATTTGGGTTAGCCAGATACTGGGGTTTGAACACTGACTGATCCAGCAATTACTCTTCTCTGCTGTACCATCTCTCTGCCTTGAGATTCTTTGTCATCTAGGCGGGAGGCAATTGTTCTATGACACTTTGTATATGAAGATATCAAAACCTAGAGAGGTCAAGTAGCTTGTATAATGCTACAAAGCTTTATCTGTGAAGGCAGTAATATGTAACTCCGAGGGTGGATTTCCAAAACAGATCTCATGTGGTCAACAGAGAGTCCAGTTCTGGCAGAGAGCTATCACCAGGCTCCCCCTGGCCCCTATGACCCAGCTCCCTTGCTCCAGTCCCTGTGCCCCAGCACCCCTGCTCCAACTCCCATGCCCCACCCCAACACCCCATCTCAGCTCCAGTGTCCCAACTCCATGCCCTAGCCCCAGGACCCAAGACTTTGTCACAAGACTAACTGTGGTCACAACTAACCCAGACCCTAGTCAGCCAACAAAATGACGACTGGAAAGAGATATTTAATTAATTTACAGCGAGACACTTCTTAAGGACATGTGTTTTCATTCAGCCTTTCTCTCTTCAACAATACAACACAAAGAAACAATCTCACAACTCAGAATTTTCTCCTCACCACACCCAGGTCATACACCCTCCACATCCTGCCCTGCCTTTAAGAGATGGATTTTCTTTTAATAAATAAAAATAAAACATATTTTAAGCTTGGGGGATTCTACTGAGTTTCCATTTCGAGGTTTTTCTCTGTATTTGCTTATTGCTGCTCTCTTTAGTTTTAGAAAACAATACATAGACTCTGAAAAGAATACTTCTTGTTTGCAGGATCTAGACACTATGCTAAAGATAAAAAACAAGTTGATAGTGTTCTAACCTCGCAGGAACCAACCCCCCCCCCCCAATTTGGGCTCTCTAAAAGTCTTTTCTGATGATGCCTTTTGAAGTTTGTAGTTCACACTTCCCACGCGCCAGTACACTGGTGTTATACCCCCCATGCCCTCCGGACCCGAGTCATTATCTCTACTGTGCTTGGATAGGCTCCACATACACAGGGCTCCAAGGACCGTGACTGGGTTGAATGGAACTTATGCCGCTTGGCAGGCATTGAAGACCCAGTGAAACCTGACTGCTGTCAAGGAAGTCAGTGGCGATTTTGTTTCACTTTTTAATGAATGAAAGCAGGCTTGAAACCCATCCAAAGATAGCATGTTTGTCCTTTGGAAGGAAAAGAAAGGAAAGCAAAGAGGGTGTTTTCCTCTCTCCTGGCAATGGAGTGCATCCAAGTGCGGAGATTCAGCTGGGTCCGGGCACTCCAGGAAGCCGGTCAGGGGCGGCTGTGGCTCTGGGCAGCTTGTGCCTCTGACCTGGTGCTCCCGTCAACTGGACAAAACCAGATTCCTCCTCATGCCTTCAAAAGAAAAGTCCCAGTGCAAAAGCTAGACTATTTCATGATATTAGGAAGAATATCTAAATATTCTCAACATGGTTTTCCATTTTCATGCTTCTTTCTTTGAAAAATCAGAAGAAATAAAGTGTATCTAGTGTTGACTGCCACCCAGAATTCCACCCTCCTGAGTGCCATCAAAGCACATTGTTTTGTTCCTGTCCTGTTCCCTGACCTCGTGGGGTTCTCTATGGGGAAGAGGACATGTTGTCTTCATTGCTAACCTTAAAATCATTGCGATGTTTTGCCAGCTGGGGAGATGGTTCTGAGTTCCATCTCCAGAACTCAGGGAAAATGAATTGTTCTATGTGCAGTGAAGGTAGAATCCAGTTGATCCCTGGGGCTTGGTGACCAGTCAGCTTTGCTTAAGTCATTAGCTCCAGGTCAGTGAGAAACACTGATTCAGAAATAAATGAATGAATGAATGAATAAATAAAAAATAAAATGGACATTGTCTTAAGAATGGCACTCAGGGTTGCCCTGTGGTCTCCCAAACACATGTGCACACACTCCATCCAGCACGCATGTGCCCAAAACCACACACAGCAATCAACGTGGTTGTTGCCACAAGTAGTAGGCACCATGTATCTATCGCAAGCTATCTTTGGAAAGCAGACAAAGCTGGGCCTGAAAATACCCCCTCAGGGCTGGTGTTTTTGTGGGATCTTGAGCCATGTATCCTCAACCTTGCCTACTGGAATTTACTGAATCCAAAAGAGTATAACTTGAGCATTGGACCCTACGAGAAGTAAGCAGAAATATTGCCTCTTGTCGACTGAAGAAGCAACTAGCTGTACCTGTGCAAATGTCGGCACCTGGAGGCTCTGTAGTCAACCAGCTCTGAAGAAAAGCCAGAACCTGCTTAGAATGCTAGTCCCCTTTGCTTCTGGGGCTAGCTAGACTCTGCCTTGTCAACCTCACACTGTCTTTGCTGCCAGCTCTTTGTGGACCCCTGTCTAGGAGCTCCCCATGCAGGCTCCAGCCTCCAAGGGCTCAATGATCATTTCTGGGGTACTTTCCAAAGCTTATGATTATTTTCTCTTCATTGCCATCAAGAACACAGAGAACAGTGTGCTAAACATGGAGTCAACAATCATGTCTCCATCTTCAGGGTCAACACAGTAAAGATTCCACAAGGGACTGTAGAAACTTAAGGACGAAATGCAGTGACCTTTAGACACTGTCGCTTAAAATATTGGTCTCATTTGCTATGCAATGTGGGTTTAATATTTCTAAAGGATTTCCCACATACTACCACCCAAGAAGGGTCTGCTTAGTTGATTGAAAGAAGCAGCTTAATAATAGCTAAGACATTAAAGATGCTAGTAAGGTTGGTTTCTTGTAGAAAATAGTTGAAGCTTTTCTTTTTATCTGATGGTCTTCATCTTCTAGTTGAAGAGCTAGGATCATTTACATTTAGAGTTATTATTGAGCAAAACTTTCTGGTTCCTATAATTTTGCTCTTTTGCCTGGTTATTTGTATAATATATAGAGATAGATGATAGATAGATAGATTAGATAGATAGATAGATAGATAGATAGATAGATAAATATTCTTTGCATTCTTCCCTGTTCATATCAATTTATTGAACTGAACATGATATAGTCTTATTATTTCTTTGTTTTTTTTTGTTTGTTTATTTTGTTTTCTGAGACAGAGTTTCTGTGTGTCTTGGAACTCACTCTAAAAATAAGGCTGGTCATGAACTCGTAGAGATTCACCTGCCTCTGCTCACGTGCTGGAATTAAAGGTACGTGCCACCACTGCCAGGCATGATCAAGTCTTTTGTAGGTCTCCTTTGTTCCTCTATTCTTCCCACGATTTTTCCGTCCACATGCTCTTGTAATTGAGGCTTTTTTTCCACTTCTGCATTAGAACTTTTTTAAGTGTGTGTGTCTGCGTGTGTGTGTGTTGGAAAGTAAAAGTTTAAATATTTTCCAAGCTCAAAACTTTGACTATTAACTCCTTTCTAACAATGTTAAATTGCCTGAGATTGGGAAAAAAAGGAATTTCATGGGTCAAATCTCAGAACAAGTCCAGTGAGATGGCACATGCCTGCAATCCCAGCATTGGGGAGGCTGAGACATAAAGATCAGGAGTTTGAGGCCAGCATTGACTAGATAGCAAGTTCATGGCCAGCCTGACCTATACAATCTCAAAAATGGCAAAAAGAAAGGTGTAAGACCATGATTGTAGAAGACAATATCCCACAAATTATAAATAAAACATATAAAGTATTAAATGTTATCAAAAATTTTAACGAAAATATAATTCTCACAAACTTTACTTAAAATTTTGCTCTCTCGAGTAGGTTACTAAACTTTCATGCTTTGAAAATACTTCAAGGAAAGGAAATAAGTTAGTTTTGGGAGTAAAAAGAATTTTCTGGGTTCTAACTAAGATAACTATTACTTATCTTTATCCAGTGGAGTTAAGACTAAGACATTTTCTTTTCCACAAGAAACACCCCCTAGATGCTTAAGACAGATGGTCAGGGAGTGAGAGATTATGGTACAGAACTTCTTCCCTAGCCTAGTGATGACCTCACTTGAGTGGGAAAACAGAAAACATTCAAGGACTTGATAATGTATGCAGAAAGTATAAAATATCCACACATCCAAATTAGAAAACCAGAATGAATGGCTGCAAGACAGATTAAATAAGAAAGTTACACACAGGCACATAGAAATCAAATACCAGAAACAACATAGGAAGCAAATGCTAAAGTCAACTACAGAAAACACAAGTTCAACAGCTAAGGGACAGTCATGCATGCCAGAATGTACTGTTTACAGCACATTAAGTCATTTGTACTGATGCTTGCTTTTGTCTGCAGTATAGTATTAACAATGCTTTCACTCTCAAAACATACTGATATCTTTACAAAATTCCTTATTTTGACGTGAATACTTTAGTAATATTTTCAATTAAAGCATGTGTGCCCCTATGCTGTTGCGTCTTTGTACATGCAATATTTCCATTTTACTAGCGCCTCTCTCTTCTCTTGCCAGGGTTCTTGCTGGCACCATTAAACACTTTCTTCCCAGTCTGCCCATGGCTGCGCCCATGCCCTGCTGAGGCTTTCTCCACCCTCTATTTCTCCTTCCTTTAAATGTGCCTACAACACATTAAGTGACCTCATTAAATCCCCTTAATTTAACCATCTTTAATATTCCATAATTTTCTGCTAGACCTCTGGTGTGGATATGGATTCTAAGTGTTATTTCTTCTAGGGGAAGTGGTGCTGGGGTCAGTGAAGTGGTTTCCTAAAACTCTACAGTAAACAATGGAAAGGAAAACCCAGTATGGTACGTGCTACTTTACGAGGTGGTGGTCTAAGACTGACCAAATGTTGATACCAGGCCCTTGCAAGTGTCTGTGTAGCAGGGCAGTTTTTACCCTGTTCTCAAGCAAGTAGTGCCGGTTAAGACACTCTCCTGACGGCATGAAGGACTCTTGGCTATCTTGCATAGCAACGCTTTGCTGACAGTTAGCCACATCACAAGGTCTTGGGACGTTTTACGAGTTAGATTTAATACAAGAGGCAGATACCAGCAATCACATAATTCAAAATAAAAACTTCATTGAGAATGTCTGTTCATGGAGGAACGATTCCAAAAGGTTAGAGCCTGTCAATGGTCTTTCCAACTCCCCTAAATCCAGAGAGCGATTGACCAAATCTCAGTGTGCACAGGGGAGCATGTGGCTGTGGGCAGGCAGCCCCCCCCCCTCCCACTTTCCCCCACAAGATTTGGCTAGTTTTCTGGAAAGTAACAATAAATTTGCCAGACTTAATCCAAACTTTCTGGGTCCGGCTGAGTCTTTCATCCATAATGAATGTGAAGTCTTTCGCCCCCGCGGTAAGGCACACGTGTCTTCATCTTGCTTTTCTTGTGGTTTGATGAGAAAAACCACAGACATTCGCAAGTGTGCAGGAAATTCAATGGGGCCTTTAATGGGTTCTGGTTTTGTTTGGCATGTAGATCCTGAAGCCTGGGAGAAGACGAAACCAATTTCAAAGGAAGTTCGAATGTGGCATTTTCACAAGAAGCAAACGCCATTGAATCAGTTCAACCAAGTCAAGCCAGCAAGAATGCAGTCCTGGTTATAACCCTGTGGGGACTTGTACCTGGTCCCCAACTTCTTTACTCTACATGCTATATCCATTCAGTAACGTACATAACAAAAATAAGTGAATGTCTTAATTACCGTATAGTAACATGTAAATCTTAGCATGTAGACAGTTGGGTTTTCCTCATAAACAAGAATGCTTTCAATTCTGATAGATTATTTTATCCTTAAAAATAGTTAAGTCATTTTAGATTATTTTATCCTTAAAAATAGTTAAGTCATTCTTACTGTGCAGCTTTCAAAAGCTGCAGAGGGTTCTAGAAAGGAAAAGTTACCCTATCCTCTGAATGATCTCATTGCAGATAATCCTGATGACACACTATTAAAGGACCCTTCTGTAGATATGACAGCCAGGGATTCCCTAACAAGCATCCACTGTGTGGATATTTAGATATTTATATACATTTATATACTGGGTTTCATTTTAGTGACATGGTAATAATATGGTCCATTATGTGCTCTGTTTTGCTTTTCACTAAAACTCCATCTTAGCATCTCCAATATCATTGCATAATCTTATCTCATTCATATGTTTGTTTCATTCATAAACAAAGGATGGTGATAATGATACCTAGTGTTTTAGATTGCAGTGATGCTTTAGCCAACTCACCTCTTAAGGGCATTGTTACAAAGCCCACTTTACATTAAGGGCAACAAGACAACCTTCTCTCTCCTGTTTTGGTAAATTTCAGTAATTTTTCACGTCAAAGGAGACTGAGTAGGGATTTGGCCAAACCAGGCAGACGGGGTGGGGGCATGGAGGATGGGGGTGGTTGTGAAACCACAGAAACGCTCTCCTCTCCGCAGCGTTCTTACTGAGTCCTCCCTAAATCAACAGAAGGGCCGCTAAGAGAGAGGGGAGAACAGGGCAGTCAAGCAAACAAAGCAGCTACAGTGGTCAAGCTTTGCGTGCACACTTTTTTTTTTTTTAAACAGTTGGGAAAGCGGCCTCCTGGCCACAGAGAACAGAAGTCAGAGTCCTAGGAAAGAGTTTCTGCTTGGCAGTGAGCTGGGGAGGTAGACGACCAAGAAACACTGCTTCATTTGCCTCTACCAAACCCAACAGACAGCAAGGCAACCCATCAGAGATAGTTGGGAGCCAGCCAGAGAGAGCTGTGCATAAACCGGTATCTCTATCCAGCAGAAATAAGTCGGGGGGATATTTTCCAGAGAGACTAGCAGTTCACTGACCAATAAACACGCATGGGCCTTTGTTCTCCCATCTTATTAAAACCACTTAAAAAAAAATACTTGCCTGAATCTTGAGTTGAGCAAATGTTTTGTGTCATTTATTATCGTCATTGTTCTTATATCCATGTTGTGACTTTTTGCCATTCCAAGCCTTTGAACTTGCTCACCTAGTCTACGGTCTCCGAAGGCTATATGCCTTTAGGTTTCAGAAGCTAACCAAATGTAGAAGGCTTTGACTCAGAATGTTGGACCTTTTAACAACACGGAAAGTGTTAAACTTCTTACAGCTTCAAGTCACAAAAGGTACCACAGTCTCTCAGGAGCCATTGAAGTAGAGAACCTACCCCACAGATGCTCAGCCACCCGTGTCTACTCTAGTAGCATAAAGACAGGCCCTCTGAGGAGACTTATGTACCATTGTCTGAAGCACTTACAAGTCAATTCTCACGGACCAGCTGCCACACTTCAGGGTTGCCTCTCCAAGAAGAGGTGTCCCTGTTGGTATTTCCATAGGCACCGGGAGTCTAAGGACTCTTGTCCCCATGGTTACGAAGATGCTGTTTTCTGCTCAGCTCTAGCAGCACAATGGCCATGGCTGTCTTATGTAGGAGCATTAGATATGTCAGAAAGATGTGTGTTTCCCCTCAGCCACTGCGGTGGCTTGAATGTGCAATACCTGCACAGGCATTGTCTTTTAACACTTGGTTTCCTGCTGGTGATGACTTTGTGGGAGGTTGTGGAACCTTTAGGGGACAAGGATTCCTTGGTGGAAATGAGGAATTGGACGGCGAGCCCTGAGCTCTGGGAGCCTAGGCTCAGTTCTGGGTAATCTCCTAGCTGTGGAAGCGATGTGGCTGGTTTCTTTCAGCTCCTGCTGCCATGCCTTTCTTGTGAGCCAAAGTAAACCCTGCCTCCATAAGTCTTTTGTCAGATGTGTAGCCATTTTGTCCTGGGGCCAAGAAAACCTGAGACCACGTAAAACTTCATTAATGACCCCAACAGCAACAGCAAAAAGAAATTAGCCACATGCTAGAGCCTGCTAATGGTTTACCTGCCCCATATAAAGGACATCAGATCCGACAGCAAGCCCCTTTCCTGACTGAGCTAGCCAGCCAGCTTACATTGTCCAGATTTTATGAATGGAGAAACTGAGCCTTAAGGATAACAGTATCTTGTACAAGTTTTCATGCTAATTAGATAAACCGAGACTTAACCTCAGCTTTCCCACCTCTCTAAGCTCTTAACTCCCCCCCCCCCGTCTGTTTGTCTTTCTTTCTTACCCCCACATGCCCTGGGAAGCCAGCCCAGTCAAACAGACCCTGTGACAACGTAGAGAGGTCAGAGTGTGAAATGTGTTTTTTCTATGTCCCACTTCTCTCAAGCCACTGTTTGCAAATTATTGCACAAGGAGCCCTGATAGTCCCCTGTTGCAGCAAAGGCAAAGTCTAGCTCGATCCAGTTCCTGTAATAATAGCCAAGGATCAGAAAAGGAGGGTGCCGGGGAGAATGAGTGGTTTGGGGACTGTGTGCTTTGGCAGGTGTGGCAGCATGTGTGAGCCGAGTAGACACGAGCGTTCTAAACAAACATGACCTCTTCTTGCAAGAGAGGAGGAAATGGGGGTGGCCATGTTCCCTTCAGCGTGAGGCTTTAGAAAAGGAGGCTCTGTGGAGTGCATGCTGGGTATTTGTTCTGAGAAGCAGCAGTGTGGCAGGAGCCACGAAGTCACGTCAGTCATTATACATCTGTAGATTTCTCCAAATAATAGGAATGTTTCGTAAGTTATATGTCTCAGGCAAATTCCTCACATATGAAAGAAGTCAGCTGAAGTTGTCTGTGAACCTATGGTCCCCTACCATAGCGGGGTGATGACATAAAGGTTGAATTTCACTGATCTCCTTCACGGGAGACCTCTGTAGGCTGGAAGCTACCAAGGTGAAAGTGGAAATTTCCATGCCAGAAGTTCACGGAGAAAAAGATGAACAGGGACTGGAAGAAGGACTCAGTGATTAAGGGCACTTGCTGCTCTTGCAGAGGACCGGGACTCCCTTCCTATCACACAGGTCTGCACCTGCAACTACAGCTCCAGGGAATTCAACAGCTCTAGCTTCCAATGGTGCCCACACTCACGCACGCGCGCGCGCACACACACACACACACACATATACACACTGAAAAGTATTTTTTTTAATGCAAATAGGTTCTTCTCTCATACAATAAATCCCAACCACAGTTTCCCCCCTCTCCATTCCTCCTAGCTTCTCCACACATCCCTTTCCCCCTGGGTCCACTTCCCCTCCAACTCCCTTCAATAAAGAACAGGCCTCCAAGATATCACAAACAAGCTTGACAAAATAAATAAATAAATAAATAAACAAACAAACAAACAATAAAACAAGGCAAAATCCCTCTCACCAAGGCTGGCCAAGGCAGCCAGTCATAAGGAAAGGAGTCCCAAGGGCAGGCTAGTGAGTCAAAGACACACTTGCTCCCCCAGTTAGGAGTCACACAAAAACGCCATGCAAACAGTCATAACATACGTGCAGAGGGCGTGGTGCAGACCCCTGCAGCCCCACACTTGCCATTCCAGTCTCTGTGGGCCCATGTGAGCCCTGCATAGGTAACTCAGTGGGCTATGCCCCCTGGTGTCCTCTGTCCCCTCTGACTCATACCATTTTTCTCCCCCTCTTCTGGGGGGCTCCCTGAGCTCTGAGGGAGTTTAGACTCTCTGTCTGCATGTCTGGCTGTAGGTCTCTGCACCCTCTCCTGTTTGCTGTCAGAAGAAGCCTTTCTGTTGACAACAACTGGACAAGGTACTGATCTATGAGCATAGTAGAATGTCAATAGGAATCATCTCATTGATTTCTTTTTATTTATTTATTTATTTATTTATTTTGGCCAGTTATGTTTGTTTCTACCCTAGGTCTCTGGGCTATCCAGTCTCTGGTTCTGATCACCCAGGCAATATAGAACATGGGCTCCCTCTTGTAGAGTGGGCCCTGTAACTCCAAGATGAAGGTTACTTGATCATGGTGGATGATCTTTTTGATGTGTTCTTAGATTCTGTTTCTAAGTATTTTATTGTATTTTTTAATTTATATTCATAAGGGAAATTGGTTTGTAATTCTCTCTCTTTGCTGATTCTTTGTGTGGTTTGGGTATCAGGGTAATTGTGACCGCATATAATGATCTGGACAAAGTTCCTTCTGTTTTCATTTTGTGTAATAATTTGAAGAGTATTGGTGTTAGCTTTTTTGAAAGTCTGGTAGAATTTTGTACTAAGACCATCTGGCTCTGGAATTTTGGGTTGGGACATTTTTAGTGACTGCTTTCAATAGGGGTTATAGGTTTATTTAAATTGTTGTAAAACTAATTTTTTAAGAAAAAAGTAAATAAGACAAATGAGTGAAATAAGAGGATGCTTTCATTTCAGTCGCTATGAGCACCTGGTGTGAGAAACAAGGGTTAACAGGATGGGAGCTAGCCACCTGAAAGGATTGTTAACCAGAAAGAGTGAAGACTGAAGGCCATACACTCAGGCCTAAATATGTCCAAAAGAAATTCATAAGGTTACAAAGGGATATAAGAAAGAAAAACAGACAGTCCCGAACGAACTCCCTTCCATGCGCCTTGCCCCTTTAGCCAGCAGATGTAATTTGGCATACAATTGTGTGTCTTTAGAAGTTCAACTGTTCCTGATTGAAAGATGCCAATAATAACCTGGAGGGAACATGGCTTGGTGTGGTGGGTCACACCTTTAATTGCAGGACTTAGGAGTTAGAGGTAGGAGGAACTCTGTGAGTTTGAGACCAGTACTTCCATGACCACCAATACCACCACTACCACCACCAATAACAACATCAACAGAATGGTGGGGATGCAGCCAGAGTAGTTACTGCTTCGTGGTGGTCAGAGGTACTTGCAGCTTTCTACCCTTTGATATTGCAGCTACCATATCACTACAAAGACCATATCTTAAGGAAAGATAAAATATAAAAATACACCTGAGCAGTCTAACCTGGTGACACAACCTTAATTCCAGCTGCATCAAAAGCTGATTGCAAGATAAAAACTTGCTGGGAACACAGAGTGAGTTCAAGTCCTAGACTGAACAATTTAGTGAGAACATGTTCTAAATAACACTGAAGGACAGGACTGACATCTAAGGCAGTGCTCTTTAGTAAAGGAGGCTCTGTGACCTGCATAGATGTGCCTGCATTTACACACACATGTACATGCATGTACACACACAGAGACACATGCTTCACACACACACACACAAATTTACAGAAAGAACTACTTATTATTGCTAAAACAAGATTATAGTGGGGCATTTTACAATAAAATTTTCTGCTATATAACCTAAGTAAATGCATTTGTAAAACCACAATTAATATCAGGCTGTTTTCAATACTGTAGCTCTGTAGTAGAGTTTGAAGTCAGAGATGGTAATGCCTCCAGACGTTCCTTTATTGTATAAGATTGTTTTGGCTATCCTGTTTTTTTTTTTCCATATAAAGTTGATTATTGTCTTCTCCAGATCTGTGAAGAATTTTGATGGGATTTTGATGGGGATTGCATCGAATCTATAGATTGCTTTTGGTAGAATTGCCATTTTTACTATGTTGATCCTCCCAATCCAAGAGCAAGGGAGATCCTTCCATTTTCTGGTGTCCTCTTCTATTTCTTTCTTCAAAGACTTAAAAGTTCTTGTCAAATAGATCTTTCACTGCCTTGGTCAGGGTTACNCCCAAGATATTTTATGCTATTTGTGGCTATCGTGAAAGATGACGCTTCTCTGATTTCCCTCTCTGTTTCCTTATCCTTAGTGTATAGGAAGGCCACTGACTTTTTTGGAGTTGATCTTGTATCCTGCCACATTACTAAAGGTGTTTATCAGCTGTAGGAGTTCTTTGGTAGAGTTTTTGGGGTCGCTTATGTATACTATCATATCATCTGCAAATAACGAAAGCTTAACTTCTTCCTTTCCAATACGAATCCCCTTGGTCCCCTTATGTTGTCTTATTGCTATTGCTAGAACTTCAAGCACTATATTGAAGAGGTATGGAGAGAGTGGACATCCTTGTCGTGTTCCTGAATTTAGTGGGATGGCTTTGAATTTTTCTCCGTTTAATTTAATGTTAGCTGTTGGCTTGCTGTAAATAGCTTTTATTATATTTAGGTATGACCGTTGTATCCCTTAATCTCTCCAAGACCTTTGCACCTAGGTTCCAAAGTTCAAAGTTGATATTTGAATGTTTAGTTCCTGTCTATTAGATGTGGGTACTGGGGGGAACTTTCTGGACACCCTATTTACTGAAACTAAAAATATCAACTAAAAGTTAAATTCCTATTTTAGACTATTCAGTATATTTGCTTTTACAATTTCTACATTTATTTTTACTTCAATTTGCTTTTAACCGATTCATAAATTGTGTGCATACTTGTAGAATGCTATATGATGTTTTGATACATGTTTAAGGTTTCTAAACATCTCTGTCTCTCCATTTTGAAATACTTCCTATTTCTTTAGCCAAAATGCATCAAAATAATGTCTGTCTTCTAGCTTTTTGAAATACAGGGAATTGACAATATCTGTGAGCTAAGAGGCAGGTTTTTGTTCTGGTTTTTTTTTTTTTTTTTTTTTTTTTTTTTTGGTTGGTTGGGTTTTGTTTGTTTGTTTGTTTGTTTTTTAGACTGGAGAACACCTTCACTAGCTCTCTTCCTTGTTCACTTCCATGGAGAGCTTCCTGCCAGGAGAGGCCGTTGTCCTGAAACACTGCAGCAGACCTGTGTGGTTTAACCAAGAGCAGCCTGATGCATCGGGAAAAGGAGATCCAGCCCCCCTCCCACCCTTCTAGGAACTAAAGCAACTATGCTTTGTTTAAATCAACATATACTAGTGTGAGTTTAATACACAGCGTGATGGTGTCAAGCCAATGAGATTTGCGAGCCCACTGGAGGCACTGCTACCCTACCAGACCTTTAAAGCCTGCAGGCTGAGTTCCTCTGTGCTTCAGCCCTGGACTTCCCGAGATCACTACAGCTTTCATGGACAGTCCCTGCTGCGTGGTGGCTTCTGGTGACATGAGCTTTTCCTTGCCTTCATCCTCTTCTGCTGCATAAACTCTCATGATAGGCAGGGGAGATGGAGGGTCCTTCATACTTGGAAATCCTCCACCCCAGTTTTGGGTTCAGAAACCAGGGGACACCCAGCAGGTGTTCGGGCATTGGAAAGGACCCAAACCAAATGTGCATTTCTTTATTCCTGGACACTGGCATATCCTACCATGACAGAGGTGACCAGCTGCTGGGCAGCAGTGTACAGACCCTGGGTCCAAACACGTATGTACTGCAGAAAATAGTCACAGGTACCTTTCTGAAAGGACCAATGTACTATCACCATATACATGTCACAACTGTGTTTGTTCCACTGCCAAACACATACTGGCTCGGGGCTGAAATTGCAGAATCAACTGTGGCTTTCCCATTGATGTGGGTGACCTCAGTGCTCACCCACCCTGTCCACTCTGTTTTCATTTCTGTGGCTATGATGAAGTACTCTAATCAAAAAGAAACACAGGGAAGAAGGGCTTCAGTGGGTGTAGGATTCTGATTGCAGTCCATGACCTTGGGGACATCAACATAGGAGTTCAGGCGTCACAACCCAGGGAAGAATCTGGAGAGAATAAACATGCCAATACCTGCTTTTATTTATTTATTTATTTATTTATTTCCTTTTTATCGTGTCTGAGAGCGCTGCCTAGGCAATGGTAACACCCACATTCAGAGTATGTCTCCCCAACCTGCATGAACAGTCAAGACAACCCCTATTTCCCATGAAAACAATGACTTTTATCAGAAACAAGTCATTGCATCATGGGTGACAGTAAACTCACTGGACATGGTATGGCATCTTGAAAAGCAGGTGTGTGGATATGTATAATATTTTTGATGCTCCAGTCTGGCTTCAGTGTGCCCCCAGAAGCATGCCTGTATGATGTATCTTAGACTAGGAGGTTAAGAGAACAACACGTGGGTGAAATGTATTCATCAAGGAATTTTCTACATTTTAAGGCAGAATTATAAAAGTATATTATTAAGACATTCCTCAACGGAAAAAAAAATTGGAAACCAAGTTTCGAGCATTAGTTCCCATCAACAGTGAATTTCCCTACAAGTGGAAATGGGTTCTCTTCCTTTTAAGTCAAATGTGGGACTAACCAGCAAGCCCCCCCTCCCACCCTACCCCCGCCCCGCGCCTCCACCTGCTGTGTAGATTTAAATCACTGCCAGGTGGCTTTTTAATCAATCTGTGGGAAGCTAAAGCTTTGTGCTTCAATTAAAAGGTGCTTTTTCCAAGTCTGTTTGTACATCGGATTTAGGCAGCAAATCTCCTACGTTGTGCTAATAGGTGTGACGGGACTTCCCTTTGCCAATTAACCATGTGCCTTTTCATCTCCCGAGCTCTGGCTTACGGGATTTTATCTTCCCTTGCTGCACAGTGACTTTGGAAGGCCAACAAGTGCTGTGGTGAGTCCTAACTCACTACCTTCTGGTTTTAGTCCCCATGCCAGCTCAGGATCCCATCAAGTCCCTTGAGACAGACATCACACCCCTTTGTGATTACCCGAAGTGACCACTAAAGGTCACTCTTACTCCATTTTCTTAACCCAATTTTGTGACCTGGGCTCAGGTATAATACAAATCATTTACAGAGGCAGTATGGACGTGACCTGCACAGGATTCCCCGCCCACCTGAGGCCTGGGAGAACTGCAGCTTATATGACCTCTCTTCGTTAATGCTTTCCCAGCAAAGTTATCAAGATGCATAAAAACTTGATTTCCAAGTGAATATAGCACAGATGTGAAAGCCAGCAGTTCTGTTCCAGGCCCAGGTTTTCAAGAGGAAAATAAGTCATTTTTAGGAAATACACTCAAACCTTTACTGAGATAATAAATTATACTGTTCCCATTTGAAGAGAGAGGAAGGAAGTTTGTAAAAGGTGCTTGCCAAGAATCCGGAGTCTAAATCATCTGTAAGGGACAGCTTGTGTACAGGACCTACTTCCTTTCTGCATGCAAGAGAGGGGAATAGAGGGAGGGCTCAGATTTGAAAATTTTGATTTTTTTTTAAGAAACAGAGCACATGTTTTTCTCCATAATTTGTGGGCAACTGAAGTCAAATGGCTGATAGACATGTTTAATATCACTGGTAATAAAAGCTAAAATACTCCAACAGTTAATTTTTATTGTCCCAAAAGAAGTGACAAAAAGTTAAAAACACTCCAACAATCATCATTTGTTGTCAAAAAAAAAAGTGACAAAAAGCTAAAGTCAGAACATGGAAGTTCTTAAGACTCCAGGGAAAGAAAGCCATGTCTTCTCGTCCTGCAGACAGATGCAGAGACAACCAGAGTAGAAAATGTCTGCTTTGGGAGGCTACCTCTTTACCTATGAGGATTTACATTAAGGAAACGTCCCTTTGTCCCAGAAATACCAGCAGCGAAATCAAGTACAACAAACAGACAGATGGATCACAACCCAAAAGCTTATTATTGACAGGATGCATATGTATTCTATACCTATTACTGGGGCAAATTAGTTTCAAAACACGGAAAATTCAAATTCCATCTGGTAAGTGCTCCGTAGATTTCATCCTTTGGCTCTGAAGTTTCTTTCTCTGCCTTGTTCCACCACCAAGCCCCAAAAAATCCATCTGAGAGTTCGAACTGAAAAAACAATTAACTGTGCATTCTCTTCCAGAATTCGCTTCCATTGTTCGCTATACACTCATGTATCGTGTGGATAAAAGCATTAAAGGAATCCTCTTATGATTTCCCCCCAAAATACGACGTTTAAAATACTCATTTGCCTGTGAAATTCATAAATTGACAGGACACACAGCAAAAGACAGAGCCCAATACGCTCACATGTGTGTTTGCTATTTCCTCACACAAGCAGTAAGTGTGAAGAATTTGTCCTAATTTGTCATGGTGAATTAATGAGACTGACCCAAACAACCAAGCAAAGCTCACATTCTACAGGACTTCCCAGAGTGAGTACAAGGAAAGTCTTGGAAATCCACCAACTAGTCTTTCTCATTTAAAGAAATCGGTGGTGCTGGGAACATGGCTCGGTGGCTAATGTGTGAGTTACCCATGCAGGGAAATCTGAGTGAGTTTAGATCCCTGGCACCCACATAAAAAAGCTGCAACCCCAGAGCTTGAGAAAAACAGACCCTGGATAGGTAGCCCAGCCAACTGGTGAGCTCTAGGTTCTGTGAGAAACCCTGTCTCAAACTGTGAGATAGACCTCTGGCTTTCTCACACACGTGAATTCCTCCAAGAACCAGAACTTAAAAGATCAACAGTAGGTGGGTGTCCATCCTCTATCTCAGAAGAGCAGCTGTGACTGAGAACCTCTGGTTTCTATTTTTAACCTTTTGCTCTCCCTGTTAGGATATCTTCTTAGTTTTCACCCTGATTCTACCTTCCTCTCTGTACATCTATCCATTTCACTATGTGAATTCTAAAATGCATCGTGTTTTAGCATGTGTGTGTGTGTGTGTGTGTGTGTGTGTGGCGCGGGGCGGGGGGATCCTGGTCAGTCGTCCTCCCCAACTTAGACCATGAAACCCAATATGGACAAGTTCAACAGAACCACCATATATGGGCTGCCTATGCATGCTTCGGCATTGCCAGGGCATAAATTTAAAAATTCATTTCGGCAGGAATGAATGGCAGACTTCTGGGTTGGATTGGATCCGATTGGATTCGAAAGTGGATTTGTGCAAATCTCCAACCAATCAGGGAGGGTGTGCCCACCTACTAATCACAAGAAATTGAGTCTTCCGGTGAGAACAATCTGGAAAGCTCACACTTGCCTAAGTTGCCTACTGACCAACAGACATGCAGTCCCTCCTACACTTCCTCTCCTTTCCCCCTTAGTGATGCTCTGACTTCCTTCAAAGCCTTGAACACCACATTCCTGCCATGAAGGCCTTGGGTTCTACTGCACTATAATGCAGTTCTTTCCAATGTGCTGGTTTTGTTTGTTTTTAAGCTTATAGAATTTTTTTGTCTTTGATATTGGTAAATATCAGTATAACGTGTCCAGACACAAGTTTGTTCCCATCCTTCATTTGGCCTCGATCCTCTCAACATGACATGTCTGTCCCTTTGTTTATCTGGGAAACTGAGCCTTTATAATTTATTCAAATTTTCTTGTGGTTCATATTTACATATTCTTCTTCCCGGTAATTAAATTAATGACCTTGCGCTTGTTCTTCTTCTTCTTCTACGCATCACTTAACTCTTTCTTCAGATTTATGCTTATTTAGCCTTTGCTGATTTTTTTTCCAGAATGTTCCCCAACTTATATTCTAAGTCTGTATTTGTGGGTTGCCTTCCCTGCCTACTCTGTACTTGGTTGGTTATGTTTCAGGCATGATGCTCCTACTTGGTTTTTTGATGAATTGCATGATATATACAGCTTATCTCAGCTTTATAAATTATTGTGTTCATTTTTTTATAAAATGATTTGTTTCTTCATTATGTTCCCTCTACTTCAGTAGAATAAAAATTTTAGTTTAAACAGTTATAGTCTGATGTGCGAGATGATATATGCTGTGAACATATTTTATTGCCATTGGTTAATAAAGAAGCTGCTTTCAGCCAGTGGCTTAAACGGAGTAAAGCTAGGCTGAAAGAGATACAGAGAGAGAGAGAGTAGGTGGAGTCAGGGAGAAACCACGTAGCTGGGTCAGGAACAGAAGCCTCCACTGGAGCCTGCCGAAACTTTGCTGGTAGACCACAACCTCGTGGTGATGCACAGATTAATGGAGATGGGTTAGTTTAGGATATAAGAGCTAGCTAGAAATATGCTTAAGCTATTGGCTAAACAGAATTGCAAATAATATGGTTTCTGTGTGATTATTTTGGGTCTGGGCAGCTGGGAACTGGGAACAAGCAGCCTCCCACAACAATAGTCTTTGACCCTCTCTCCTCTGTCTGTGGTGTCTGTGGCCCATGTTCTCCAGGGTTACTGGACAGTGTGTAGAGTCATGATTTAGGGGTCCTGCACTCCCTGTTGGTTCAACACTTTAACGGAAATTGTGATACAAGCCTCCCGTCTACTGTTTCTGCTTTATTTTCCAGATAGAGACCACATGCCTCAACCATAGAACGATAAATTTAGAATTTAATAATAAACAGATAAGTAAAATTATCTTATACTTGGAAATTAGAAGAAAATTTTTGCCAAGTAATTCATGAGTTATAATGAAATACAATGGACACTGGAAAAAAATAGCAGCATAAGATAATACATTACACTTCAAGATACACAAGGGCACCCTTTAAGGGATTTTTTTTTTTTCATTTTGAGATGGGATCTCTCTGTATATCCCTGGATGGCCTGAAACTCATTATGTAGACAGGCTGGCCTTGAACTCAGAGATCAGGCCTTTGTCTCCTAAGTGCTGGCATTAAACGCATGCACCACTATGCTTGGCTTTTTTTCTTATAAGCACATCTGCCAGAAATTAAGATGAACATGTTTGTGTTATGTCTAATCTTAAAAATTTAGAAAATGAAAAGTAAAATATATCTAAATAAATCACGAGGGAAAAGAAAGTGAAAATGATAACAGAAGTCATAAAATTGAAAAAAGGAAAAAACAACAGTAACAAGAATATTGTAGATCAACAAATTCAAACAAAATATGTAATACTCAACACAACTAATAAAGGAAAATATCATAGACATCTATAGTGGCATTTCATTTGTATTTTAGTAAATAAAGCTTGCCTGAAGACCAGAAAAGTGAAATAGCCACATGGTCAGCCTTACAGACCAGGCAGCAATGACATACACCTTTAATCCCAGTAGCCCCACTAGCTTGCCATAGAAACCAGGCAGTAGTAGTACATGCCCTTACTCCCAGAACTAGAGAGGATTATAAAATGGGAGGAAACAGCTCTAAGTCTCAGTCTCATTCTGAGATTCCTGGAGGCAGGATCACCATTTTTGGACTGTGGTCGAGGTAAGAGCCAGTGACTGACTGCTTTGCTTTTCTGGTCTTCACATTAAACCCCAATATCTGTCTCTGAGATTTTATTATTTGGGCTTCAGACATTATAAGTAGAAAACATGATACAACTAAAGATAAGGTAGAAAATAAAAAGAGAAAATAATCTCCACAAGTACTTCAATCCTAGGAACTATAAACCAGAATCAAGAAGAACTGGAAAGCCTCAATAGTTCTGGAAAGCCCTGGAAGCAATAAGGACTTGAAACTGTAGTTCAACATAAGCAACAGAGTGTTTTGTTAGGTTCCCTCTCACTGTGATATCTTTACATCTGAAGGACAAATGACCTGCAACTTCTAAACCTGGAAGCCCTCATGATGAGAATCAAATCAATAGTTCACTGCCATCATAAAGAGGATTTGGTGTCATGTGATTAAGCTTACTCATTAGATCAGTTGCAACTCTTCAAGCGACCCATGTCCAGATGCTAACCAGTGACTTCCCTATACTTGGAGCATCACCGCATTGGCAGCTGACTTACAAACCATACCTCTAAAGACTGAACCACCTCTGTGTGCTTGTGCGGGAACATCAACAAACACTTTGGAAAGCATCAGAAAAGATGCACCCAGAACCAGTGGCAACCCATTCCTACTTCTGTGGCCAGTGGAAGGCCTGCAGTAAGAAAGACCACCATAGCTGCTCTGTATTTACACCTCCATCCAAACCTCACATCAAATAAGCAGATGGCACCTCTCAATTAGATCTATAACGTGAATGAGTCCTCCAGCCTTCCATATGGCCACCTTCTATGGACTCTCAGCCTTATAAATATGTGAGCATTGTAACTTTTGCCCCTGTCCTTCAAACTCACAGCCTGATGAATGTAATCAACTAATAGGCACTGATTGATTGCTGCAATGTTGTTATTTTGCTAACATAATAGTGATAACCAGTAAGGTCTTTAGTTTTGGTATATGAATGTGTTCTTAAGTACACATGCATGTGCATGAGTATTTGGGCATCTGTGTACACGTGAGTGTGAAGGCCAGAAGCTGATGTGATGTGTCTTCTTCCAGCATCTTCTAATTTTTTTTTGAGACAATGTCTCTCACTATAGACAGAAGAAGTGGGGCTTGATTATTATCTAGACTGGCTGGTGGTGAATGCTGGTATCCTCCTGTCTCTGCCTTCCCAGCAGGGATTTACCAGATAAACACCAATGTTCTCCCATGAGTGTTAGGGATCTGGAATTCAGGTTCTCAGATTTGTTCTGCAAGCACTTTACCAACAACACAATCTGTGTAGCCCCTCAGGAGGTCTTTAGAGTTGTTAATTAGGCCTAAGCCCCACCACTAGGCAGGCACTTCTAACATTTTCCTGGCCATACAAGGAAATTACACATCCGCCTTTGTTATAAATCATTAGATCTTTTGTGGTAATATTTGAGCAATTTTTACTTAATCTGCATATTCTTTTCTTTCCCTTTTGTTTGACTATTTGTCTGAACTCTAGTCTCACATGTTTTTATTTTTCCCTGGATTGTCTTGTGTTGAACGTATAAGGGAGTTAGCTTTCCCGGGAAGGGGAGACATGTTGGCAGATCATTCATTTTTGCAGGAAGCAATGATGAAAGTCTCTAAACAAAGGCTCCTAATAGGGTAGAAAAACAAATCCATTGGGAGCTTGGGATTTGCCTTGAAATTCTGAAAGTAGACACTGGGAACAATCTAACTGCAAAATACATGAGGTTAGAAGAACCCCAGAAAATTTTATATAGAAATGTGGCCGAGATTTTCTCTGATGACTAACCACAGTCAGTAGCCATTGGCCTCATGAAACAAACCTAATGAGAAAACCTTTCCAAGAACAGAGATAATCCATTTACACCTCTGCTGTGCCACCATTAGTAGACCCGAGATACCTTTAATAATAGCTGCATTCTGAGTCATCTGCTGACACCTAATAATGTATAAAATATTAAATCAGCTTATATAACCTCTGTCCCATTAAGGATTTGATGAGGAAGACAAGCCTCAAACAACATAAAAGTACCATGAATGAAACTAAACAGAAGCCAGATTTCTGCCACCCAATGAGAATTTCAAGGCAGAAATTAGCAAATGTGGCAGAAAGATGGAGCTCCTGCAGTTTTGGTTAATAAAACATAGGAGAAATTGCAACTTTTTGAGCATCTAGACTAGGAGAAAATTAGTGAATGTTCTGTAGAGCATGATCATGGTTATATATATATATAATATTATATATCCATTTATGCATATATATATATATATACATATGAACATAGGCTTTGTACTTGGTCTAATACTTTCTGTGAGTCAGTGTTTCCACTGAGGTCTTTGATAAGTGATAAGCAGATCCATCTTCAAGCTCTGGAGAAGGGAGGGGAGCTGGGGTTTGGGCTCCCATCTTAACCCAATAATCCTATTAATATTGGAACCCAATAATCCTCTTAATCGCACCTATCTAGGAAGCCTTAGCAGAGCTTCTTGAGTGATGTTATCTGGTGAGTGTACTATTGTTCTGAGAGGTTGGTTTTTCAGACCCCTAGGACTGCAGGAGCCTGGAACCTCTTCTCCCACCATATCTGTCTTCATACCTCTTCTATTTGTCTATACCTAAACCATGTGATGCAGTGAGAACTCCTTCAGCCAATATTCTTTATGATACAAATCCACTTGGACACGGTCTATTATACTATAAATGCAAATGTAAAGCTCTCTCTCTCTCTCTTTCTCTCTCTCTCTCTCTCTCTCTCTCTCTCTCTCTCTCTCCTGCTGCTGCTGCTGCTGCTGCTGGATTCAGTCCCTGTTTCCCGCTCATACAGAGAACTGTGATCTATAAGTCTACCCCTAAATAAAGTACCGTTTATTATACTCAGTTCTGAGCTAGTGTGGGACTACTTTATAGTGTCCATCTACATCTGGTGCCCCACATGAATCCCAACTTCATGCCCACTGGGACAGGTCCAAAGATCCATAGCCCAGAATGTCTCCCACCCCCACCCTCATGGATTCATTTCACCTACCAAGTGTTTTATTTATTTTTTATTGCCAAAGGCCCATCACAGCAGATACCCCTTTGGTGGGCCTGCCACACAGTGACTTGGCAATTTCCTGGGCTCATGCACACTCCTCTCCCTGTCTGCCACTTTCTCTGCCACACAGCAATTTGTACAGACTTCCAGTTTGTGTTTCCAGCTTGTGAATTCTGGGTTCCTTGATATTCTGGCCACCAAAGGGGGGGAAAAAACTCTCTCCATGTATGGAATTGATTTAATTGCTCTTACTTTGTCAGGCAAAATCTTTTGCTGGTATTTAAGCAGGCACCAATGAAGAAGCAAGCAGGACAGTTCACACCACAGTTCACACCATCCCCAGTCACTTTTCTCCACCACATGGCTGCAACTGCAACACCTACTGGCCAATAAAGATTTCTATATTTACAACAATTTACTGAAATCTCATAATGAAAATAAGTTCATTTGATCAATAAATAAATTAATAAATTTGAAAGTTATATAATAGCAGACAATACCATTATCCAGGAATTTAATATCCTTTTTGTTTATACTATGGATGGAACTTTGCAAGGCTTATGTGTTTTTTCTGATACATCCACTTATTTGATATTGGGACTTAGCTTTGTTTTTCATATTATATCCTTAAGAAAATGGTTTGATAACAGAGCCAAGCTTTACATACTAATAATGAACAACTACTTGACAGGATCAATACCACCAAAATTCAAAAGTTAACTGAAAATATTAATACCATTGAAAAGAACAACATTAATTTGATAGACAAAATTCAATCCATGTCAAAGGGTACTGAGAAATTATCTAAAAGAATTCATACTATTGAATTTGACAATCAAAATCTGTTTAAAAAAAGTTATAAGTTAGCAGATAGAGTATCTATCTCTCCAGAAAGGCAGGCTGCATGCCATCTAAATAATATCCAAGGATGGGAAGTTATACTTAATGAAAAAAGTTCATACCTTAGAATCCTATTGCAGAATGAAGACCAGAGGTTATGTGTGTTAATGAATTTATTAGAAATATTCACAGGTCAAGAGATGCAGGCTTTACAAAAGACTGATAAAATATTTGAAATGATTGAGAAAATTATTGAAACTGATGAGCAGAGAGAGAAAGTACAAGGACAGGATTTAGCACCAGTACCTGTCAGAGTCAGAGATGACTTACCAAGGATTTTAGCTACTTACCCTTCAATCACCTCTGATAAACCATCAAGTACTAAATGCCCAAAAGGATCCAACGAATATAGATGAAAACCTATAGGTATTAATGATCTAAAGAAAATTAAGCAAGCATTAATATCTCCCCCCCTTTTATTGATTTTTATTAAGCTCTACATTTTTCTCTGCTCCACTCCCTGCCTCTCTCCTCCCCCCTTCAGCCCTCCCCCAAGGTCCTCATGCTCCCAATTTACTCAGGAGATCTTGGCTTTTTTCACTTTCTACTTCCCGTGTAGATTAGATCTATGTAAGTCTCTCTCTTGGGGTCTTCATTGTTGTCTAAGTTCTCTCGGATTGTGGTTTGTAGGCTGATTTTCTTTGCTTTATGTTTAAAAAACACTTATAAGTGAGTACACATGATAATTGTCTTTTTGTGTCTGGGTTACCTCACTCAAAATAATGTTTTCTAGCTCCATCCATTTTCCTGCAAAATTCAAGATGTTGTTATTTTTTTCTGCTGTATAATACTCCGTTGTGTAAATTTACCACATTTTCCTTATCCATTCTTCAGTCGAGTGGTGTGGGACAATTGTCTATATTCTGTCAATTATCTTTTAAATAAATGCTGATTGGCCAGTAGCCAGGCAGGAAATAGAGATGGGACAACTAGACAGGGAGTAGAGGTGGGTCAATGAGAACAGGAGAATTCTGGGAAGAGGGAAGCTCCCTCTGTATTCCTGTCCAGACATGAAAAAGTTACTGAACCATGTGGCTAACAAAGATAAGAATAATGGGTTAATATAAGTTATAAGAGCTAATACAAAACCTGAGTCAATGGGCCAATCAGTTTGTCATTAATATAGACCATAGTGCGATTTCTTTGGGGCTAAATGGCTGTGGGAACAAGGCAGGACAGAAACCCCAACAAGCAGGCCCTCATGTTACAGTCAAGGGGCATTTAGGTTATTTCCAGGTTCTGGATATGACAAACAAAACTGCTATGAACATAGTTGAGCACATGTCCTTGTTGCACAATTGAGCATCCTTTGGATATATACCCAAAAGTGTTATTACTGGGTCTTGCAGAATTAATATAGTAAAAATGGCAATCTTACCAAAAACAATCTACAAATTCAACACAATGTCCATCAAAATCCCAGTAAAATTCTTCAAAGACCTTGAAAGAACAGTTCTCAACTTCATATGGAAAAAGCAAAACACCCAGGATAGCCAAAACAATCCTGTGCAATAAAAGAACTTCTGGAGGCATCACAATTTCTGACTTCAAACTCTACTACAGAGATGCAGTACTGAAAACAACCTGGTATTGGCATAAGAACAGACAGGAGGACCAATGGAACAGAATAGAAGACCCAGATATCAATCCACACATCTTCAATCACCTGATTTTTGATAAAAAAGTAAAAAATATCAAATGGGAAAAAGAAAGTATATTTAACAAGTGATGCTGGCATAACTGGATATCATCATTTAGATGAATGAAAATAGACCCATATCTATCACCATGCACAAAACTTAAGTCCAAATGGATCAAAGACCTCAACAAAAAAGCCAGCCACACTGAATCTTATAGACGAGAAAGCATTAGTATCTTATGCCTTGCATTCACCATTTGTTAGGGCTTCCAGCAATAAGGCTACTCCACATGATTGACTACAATTAGTTTCAGCAGTCCTAGAAGATGGGCCACAACTACTGTGGAAATGCTACTAGCAAGAAGAGAAGAAAATTTTAGAACAACAGGAAAAAGCAAAATGATTTGAGGCTTCCCAAGATCAAATTCTTAGCTAGAGCACTTATGCTGATCCACATCACCCACTGAAACTTTGCTGGTAGGCCATGACCTCATGGTGATGTACAGATTAATGGAGATGGGTTAGTTTAGGATATAAAAGCTAGTTAGAAATATGCTTAAGCTATTGGCCAAAGAGTATTGCAAATAATATCGTTTTTATGTGTTTACTGTGGGACTGGGCAGGACAGTAGCCCTCCACCAACAATTTGGTGTGCCAACATGGGGTTGACAAAATCCTTGTAAAACCTGAAAAGGCTTGGAAAGGAATCCTAGACACTAAAGAACAGAGTTAAGCATGGCTTTTTGGTAGCCATATTTTCTTGGATAGATTCTGTTTGCTAGCATCAAGCAGAGACATAACTCCTTTAAGAGAGATCTTCCTGATTCAGCAGTAGTTGAAAAAACACATGTGGTTTCAAAATGGTGGCTTCCTGGGCCATGCTGCCAGCATAAACTCTGGCTCTTTCAGGAGGCTGAGCATTTAAATGGGGTTTGTGAGCAGAGTGCTACAATTTGCTTAATAACAACAAAGACCCACTATGTGTCTAAAAATGGGGCAATGTTCATGGTTCCCAAAGGCAACAAACATGCCTCTGCTATGTTGGGTGGAGCCAACAGGCAGGACTGCATTGGTCCTAGCCATTCACACTTAGGATTTTTAAAAAAAACACTCCTGATCAAAAAATAATTGCAGATAGGCAATAAAGACAGATGAAGATGAAGACCTCTAAATAGGTCATGGTGTTGGATAAATGTATATAGGCTTAAAAGAAAAAAAGAGTATAGACAGTTAATGAACAAAAGTAGTCTTTAAAGAGATGGAGTACAGATAGTCATAGATTAAATGAGTAAAGACAATAAAATAAATATTAAACTTGTAGAAAAAGTAATAGAGTAAGAAAAATAAACCACATATAGATGGGAAATACACAGAGAGTCTGGATTGCATATATTATTATTTTTTCTTTGAATTTTTTGACTACAGAGAGATAATTGATCCTGGGGTCTACTAAACTGAATCAACATATATATCACACTTTGATTTGTCCCTAGGACCTTATAAAGAAGAATTAGAGTTTGTTTATATCTCCCCAGGGAAGTAATTCTCATACACCAACCTTCTAACACATGACACTTTAAGGAACATGTCCTAACTGCATTCAAATAATACAACTGTTCACTAGAAATTAAGAGATACATTTTGTGCCTAGTGTTGTTGACAGAGGACAGAATAATACAGCAGGAAAGATTAGCAGAATATAAGATAGTAGAGAATGGGTGTCAAGCACTTTGAAGAACCTCACAGGTACATCTTGTTCATCTAGTAAAACAACAAGCCTATGACCTCCATAGCTGTAGGCTTGCCACTGAGTATATAGCACCAGACATAAATTTCCTTCTATGGATAGACATTGACTCTAAACAGAAAGCAGTAGGTTATTACCATAAAAACATTCTTTGATTGCACTGAGGGACTCATTTTGCTTGCCAGTCAATAGCTCTATGCACAGGGTCCATAGCTTAGGAAGACTGCTGATGAAGTTCTCCCTGAGTCTGGACAGCACCTCCTGGCTACAGAAGGGCTATTCATCAGGAAGGAAGGCTCCAGATCATTTTGACTTTAATTTCAGATTTTACTCAATGTTCAAGGCAGTAAATTAGCCTATGAATAGAAGATGCTTAATTACACATAGGAAAAGAGTGAGCTGGAACATTATCAAGTGTGTCTTAGTTTTCCTAATCCACTGTCTGCAAGATGACAGGAAGGACACAGGACTTCCTTATGAGAGGAAATTAAAGTTCAGAGAGCTCAAAAGTTTCATACTGATCAATGGGTATGGTTTCCTTCACTGTGACAGAAGAAGCCATATTTATTATCATAGATAACATAGCTGTCAACTGTTCTAAAGGAAGAGACTATTCATCTGCCAAGCTTGCAAGCAAATACCTCCTCCTCATTCTGGAGGAAGACTCTTTTCATTTATAGTTATTTTCTTTCTCTTTATCCTTCCAAAGAGAGTTCATAGACAAGTACAATTGATCCCTGCCCTGTAAGATGAGGCACGGGATTCCCACAGATGAGTTGCATGGCACCCATTAAGAGCTATCTCCAGACAACAGGAAGGTGGGTTGCATTTCATGTGAGTGAAAAACTTCAGGTGGAAGCAGCTTCCTGACTCCAATTTCTTAGTTCAAGTTTATGTAGGTCAGATGTGTCACTTTCTTTGAAAATTCCTTTGAGTTGAAAGAAAATGAGAGAGGAAGTATCTAGTCAAATAAGAAAATATAAGGTGTGGTGTTGGTAAATGAGGGGTGTTAGAAAAAGCAGTGTCATTGTCAAATCCAATTCCTTAAACTCTAAAAGATAGTCCAAATATCCAGAAACGAGCTCAACCTGGTCTATAGGAGGATCTCTGATCATTAGATAAAAGCCAACATTGCTCAGGAACTTGGGAAACCTGCTTGCATCTGGCAAAAGGAGTCACTTCCCTTACAACTGGAAGAAGGGATGTAAGGCTACCTGTGGCACCTACCAGCATATCAAAGCCCGTGCTGGTCTCCAGGCCCTTCAATACCACAGTACCTGTTACATAATCCAAAGCCCACGTTAGCCTCCTCATCCTTTTCAGCTCCTCTATCCTAACTCCCAGTGTTGTCCGAGTTTTCTGTCCTGCCCAGTCCTTTTTCTGCTCAGTTCCCATAATCGTTAAGTTCCAAAGAAATCACACAGAGGTCTACATTATTTATAAACTGATTGGCTCGTTAGCTCGGCTTCCTATTAACTCTTATAACTTATATTAGCCCGTTATTCTTATCTGTGTTAGCCACATGGCTCAGTACCTTTTTCAGCAGCATAGTCACATCTTGCTTCTTCTGTGTTTGGACAGGACTGCAGAGTGAGCTTCCCTCTTCCAGAATTCTCCTGTTCTCATTGACCCGCCTATACTTCCTGCCTGGCTACTGGCCAATCAGCATTTATTTAAAACATAATTGACAGAATATAGACAATTGTCCCACACCACCCCAGGTTCTCATCTTTCTTTCTTTTCTTTTTCTTGAATATAGATTATTCTCTCATGCAATATATTGTGTTTATAATTAGCCCTCCCTCCAATTCTCTCACCACTCCTCAACCTATCCTCTTCCCCAGATCCACTCTCCCTCCATCTCCCTTCAGAAAAGAACAGGCCTCCAAGAGACAACAACCAAACATAACAAAGTAAGATACACTAAGACAAGGCAAAAGCCCTCATATCAAGGCTAGCCAAGGAACCAAAAAGGAAGGGAAAGATTCTAAAGAGCAGGCAAGAGTCAGAGACACCTGTTCCTACTTTCAGGAGCCCCATGGGGAAAAAGGCAAGCTAACGGCCATTACATATATGCAGAGGACCTGGTTCAGACCCGTGAAGGTCCCACACTTGCCACTTTAGTTTCTGTGAGCCCATGTAAATCCTGCTTAGTTGGCTCAGTGGGTCATATCTCCTGGTTTCCTTCATCCCTTCTAAGTCCTATAATCTTTCTTTCCCCTCTTCTATGGGATTCCAAGCAAAGGGGTAGGAGCCAATAGAGACCTCCAATTTGAACTCCCTCTCCCTATAATGTCTGGCTGTGGTTCTCCTATTTTCATATATTGAACCATCCCCGAATCTCTGTGATAAAGTCTACTTGATTTTGGTGGCTGGTCTTTTTGATGTGTTCTTAGATTCTGTTTGCAAGAATTTTATTGAAAATATTTACATCTATGTTCATAAGTGAAACTGGTCCATAATTCTCTTTCATTATTGACTCTTTATATGGTTTTGGGTATCAGGGTACCTGTGGCCTCATAAAATGAATTGGGCAAGTATTCCTTCCATTTGTATTTTGTGAAATAATTTAAGGAGTATTGGCATTAATTGTTTTTGGAAAGTCAGGTAGAATTCTACATTAAAACTGTCTGACCCTGAGGTTTTTTTTGATTAGGAGAATTTAATGCCTGCTTTTATTTCCTTAGGCATTATAGGTCTATATAAATTGTTTATCTGATCTTGATTTAACATTGGTAAATGGTTTTATTGCTATTTATCCTTATAACCCACCTATTCTCACTATTCTCAGTTCCTGTTATTCTCACTGTGCTTTCTCTCTATCCTTTACCTCTAGTTAGTCTCCCTTCTCTCACAGATAGCTCTGGCCATGTCCGTATTTTTCTTTCTCTCTCTGCTCAGGGCTCTTCCAGGTGCCTCTGAATATTTTCTCTCTTATGCTAATAAAACCAGCACCATTACCACGGAACAATCATGTAGGTCGTTTCTTTACGACAGCCCCTTGCATGAAGTCATGTGAGTTGGCAGTGCAGAATTAAACCAACTAGGACTTAATACAGTAAGTATAGTTACTAGAATCAGAAGATGGTTGTATGTAGAGCAAGTTAAAGATTAAAGCAAAGAAAATGTTCTTTTAAAATGTCATCAACATCCTCATCCCAGGCTTTCCTGGGTGCTCCCACCAGAGACTCACCCCAGTGACCTGAAACCAATGTTCCTTCCTCTTAAAACCATCCTGGATAAAGTGATTTCAATTAGAACACCTGTGAAACAGCCACTGGGAGACATTCTACAACCTCCCAACTTTCATATACTTCTGGAAGGCTCTGTGTTACTATCACTTCTACTGTTCTATTTAAAAGAAGAATAATCCAGTCACTTTGTTTTCCCACAGTAACAACAGAGCCACATGGTAATAAATACGTGGATACACGGTATGTATTAAGAATCCAAGATTTGCAATTACTCAGAATTAACTATGATTCCAAGGTATGATCCTTACTAGATGCATAACCCAAAAGGCATTAAATTCTGCTCATTATTTGTTTTTTATATATAAAAATGAATGATGAGAATGGATAAATATAGAGAAGAAAAAACATGAGTGATACTTGGTTTTAGTTATATGAGAAAATAAACCATATTAACAAGGCTATCCTTTAATAGTAGTTGACACATCTTCGTCATACCAACAACAGAGTTTCCCCTAACCAGAGATACAAAGATTAAATGTTGGTCTCCAAGTAACATGAAGTCATATTTGAAGTTGTCAGGCATCCTGACACAGCCAATTTGGAATGCTGAACTCAAATTTATATCAGTTAATCAAGTTAATGTAGTAGATGATTTTTTTAAAAGCCTACTACTGTTCCCATGTTCTTGGAATAAATACACCAGGAAGCCATTGCTCTGCTCTTGCAGAGTGTAAAGTGCTTCACGGGATGACATATCAAGACCTTTGTACTACAGCCATAGCAGTTGCCTGGGAAAGCGTAAGGCATGATCAGCACTCAATGCTAGGGCTCTTGCCTGGCACACCCCAGGCTCAATCTCAACACTACAACACAAATAAAAAATTCACAAGAAGAATTCAAGCCCTCTTGTAGACTCAACAGAAACACTGTCTTGCTTGCTTTGAGTTACTCCTTAAAGATCAAAGAAGTGCCAGCCAGACCAGGCTGGACTGGAGTCACAGTTACCTCAGCCTGTTGAGGATGACCTCATTACTGCTCTGATGGTCAGACATTTGAGTTGATCCTTGAGAAAAAGATCACAGAGTGTTTACAGAAAAGAAAAAAAAAGTGAGAAAATTGGAAAGTCCATCAAAAACTTGGGGAAAATTGTATAGAAATTGAGTGAATTCCTGTAGGGGTAGAAGGCACAGGAGTGGAGAGGAAGTGGTCTTGAGGGTATAGCTGAATCAAGAGGTGACGGGAAGTACCAGGATGATTGCCACAGCAAACCTCTGAACAGGTCAGGGTTTGTTTACTATGGCAGGCTACAGATCATATGAAGCACCCAACAACAAACTATTCAGACAAAATCAGGGAGTATAAAGGAGAGGCATGCAGCTGATAGGACCAGTCAAATGTGAAAAACAGAAAGACCATCATAAGTAAGGCCATTATTTGGGACACGATGAGTTATGTTCATAAAATCGCAGCAGCCATGGTCACCTGCACAAGACCTATACAAGATCAAGTCAGTCATCAGAGGGAGGGTCATGAGCACCCCTCTCCAACTGAGGAACCAATCACAATCGACGGCTGCTGGGGAGGGGTCAGTTTACTCTAAGGGTTGGTTCCTGGTAAGTAGTAAGTTCCAGTCAGTGGCCCCGCACCCAAGAGTTTGTGGGCAGTGCAAACTGACATCAGAGACAGAGATTGGGAGAGGTATAAAGTTGGGAGTGAGTCGGATATGGGATACATCTGGGAGGAGTTAGGGAAGAAGTGGGGGGCATAATAAAAAATACACCACATGAAATTCTCCAAGAATTATTGAAAACAACAGTTTAAGACTGCTCAAGCATTCAGCTAGAACATATGGAGTTTTATATTCTTGCTACTGCTTCATGGATAAGACTGTGTCTGGGCAATGTGCTGACATTTTTTTTTTGTTCTTACAGGAGAGTGGAGAAAAATGTATAGCTCAATTAAAATAATTAAAAAGAGAATGTTGTTGGCTTTGTGTACCCCCACAGCTTCTGTAAGCTACTCAGTTGTGCTACTGGCACAAAGAGGCAGTCAGTCAACAAAAGAGCACAACTCCATTTCAATCAAACTTTATTTAAAAACTAGGTGTTTGTGGACAGGCCTGTATTCCAGGTGGTACCTGGAGATTTGGTTTCTGGAAAGGATACCATTAAAACAAACTACCCATACCATAGTGGGGTGCCATAAGGCGAAAATAAGGTAACTAAACACACGGGGAAAGTACAGACTCAGATGTAAGAACTTAGGCAGCAGTATGTGGGCTACATCCCAAACCTAGGGCATGGTTTTAGGACATGGTTTTGACATTGCTAATGTCACTCCACCAGAAAATGATGTCAAGAGTCCAAGAACACTTAATTTTTCTGATCCTCTCAGACAGAGAACACTGCAGAGTAGTAAACTGCAAGTCCTATCTGTTCTGAATGACTTCAATAAGACAAGAATCATCACCCATGTTTACCTTATGAATTTACAAAGATGATGAAAAGTGGTGAGGAAACCCTGAGATGGATGGATGGTCCATGGCTCCTAAGAGTGATGTGACATCACAGAGATGTCACGAATAATTTCTCATAGAAACAGCACTGTTAATCATTTGATATAAACCCATATAAAATCATATAAAAGAAATATTTCATACATTTAAGTTATTTTTTTTTAAAAAACTACTCTCTTTTGACTTCTTATTTTTCAGGGGAAACAGGGTTCAGTAGCACGTGACTGAGAAAAGAGTTCTTGGAACAATGCATTATAAAAATAAATTTTCAACTGGACAACAATCAAAGCTAGAATTCAATGGATTTCCCTTTGAGGAAGGACAGAGGGATATTCAGGATTTCACTGACTGTATTGAATACCTAAGAGAGACATAAGACCATCTCCTGTTTGTGGTGATGTTTTCATGGAACAAAAATCAAGTTGCATTCAGCAGAATAAGTTGAATTGCTTCATATCCCAAACCTTGTAAAGGAAAAGGGAAAAAAAAAGAGAGAGAGAGAAAAGAAGAGGGAAAAAAAGAGAAGAAAAAGAACATTTTTCACAAAAGTTGACTTAACCACAGCTCTCATTGGCTTCCGTGGGAGTTTTGCTGTGGCTAAAGACCACAAGAAAGACCCATGTTTCTGGTAATAAAAAGGCTGCCCTGGTTCTGTGGAAAACTTCTGAACCTCAGAGAGAAAGAAAACACTTTCTTGTCACTGGAGACAGCTCCAAGTTGACTTCCATTAAAATGTAACCTGAACCCAGGATGCAGATGATTAAAATGTGCTTAAAATAATGGACAAAGGTTACTTTACCCTAAGAGGAACCTTCCAGAACAGGGGTGTGTCTAGAGGGAACCCCAGGGATGCTGGCTTCCCTCCCATGCTGACTGGCACTTGACTTGTCTCCTTTGGCGAGTCGCCTCATGTTTTCCTGCACCCCTAGTCCCCTTGCCGAGACTAGCTTCGGAGCCACTGTCTTCCCGATGCTGGTTTCCCCTTCCCCATCCTTCCTGCAGGCTCTGCCTCCTGTGTCTATCTTCTCCTTTCTAGAGGTTTCCATACCTGCTTCTTTCTTCAGTCCACACTCTCTGTTCCCCTAGATTTCCCAGTCGTTTCCCATCTGTTTTCACAAAAGCCAAGTTTAGATTTAAAATTATTTTTGGCTTTTAATTCTTCAAAGGCAAAAGTCCATCCCCTGCCTATCCAGTCACCTGATCTGACAAAGAATGAGCTTTGAGTGACGTCAGCCTCCAGCAATGCCACAGGGTTGAATCTGCAGTGGATTAGCCACTCTGACTGGGTCACAAGGGGAATAATACACCAGAGAGCAATTCGTTAGAGCCCTGCCCCCATTTCCTTTCATTTCATCTTCAAAGAAGCGTCTGCTTTGGTTCCTCAAGTCCCTCTTGGGTTTGTTTCTCTACACAACCACAGCCAAGTCATTCAGGGACATTTGCTATTATCTAGTCCTGGAGTAGACTTTTCACAGTACAGTTTATGAAGACACATTGGTGTTCTCCCTCAGGCGGGTCTTCAATGCTGGTTATGATCATCAGCAATAAGGGGTCGGGGCTGTGAGATGCCACCAACACATTGTCACCTCCACACCTTACATCTGAGAACATTGAAGGTAGGAGCTCAGAGTTAAAGACAGAAGCAACAAAATTTAAAGTGTCTCAACTCTGAGCCTAATTTTTCCCACTATGGATTCTATTAATATTCTCTCTCATTATTCACTTGAGGAACCATTGACCCAGGTAGGGTATTTCTATCCTGAATTTTGAGCTAACCCAGAGATATTGACCCCAGTGTCTCTGTCAAGCATTCGGTAACATCTATACAGAATGTTCCAGCCAATCTCTAGTCAACAAGCCAGCAACACAAATTTGGGGAATTTCTTGGCACTATTGGTTGTTTAAACTATTCAAGGGACAACAATGGAAGTTACGAGTCATCAAGGGAACAGGGGGACCCTGGGCTCAAGCCAGCCTCAGTTTCATAGCAAGTTCAGCTGAAACTACATGAGACCCTGTCTCGAAAAAGGACAACCAAAAAAAAAAAAAATCATGAATAACACTTGACCTAAAGAATGCACATCTGATAAGTTAAATTTATAATATAAAACTACTTGAGAAGGTCCTAAAGGGTTATGAAAAGTACACAGGTAGGAACTGTCTTCTAGCCAACCTTCCCCTGTGGGTCACAGGCCACAAAGGAAGCCTGTATCTAGAGACTGACAGCCTCTGGCTCAAGTACTTCTAGCTAGACCCAAAGCCAATATATCTTGCCACCTCCCCCACCCTCCCCACCACCACCACACTGTTGGTTTCCAAAGGCTTCCTATTACAGTCCTGAGTTCTTAGGATTTCTGAGCTCACCCCCAGACTACCCTGGTCTGCCTTGGACCACCTTGAAGATATATTCTCTCACCAGGTGAATCCTCTGCTGTCCCGCGGAATGGAAGTTGAGACTGAGCACAGGCTTCCTATGAGTACGAATTCACAGGGTTCGGTGAAGTCAGCCAACATGGGGCTCCTCTGTCACCAAGTGTGTATACATTTCTTCTCACTTACTTATGTGATGTAAGACTACTGGGTTCAGAACATTTCAGAATTGCTCCTTGTTCTATCGTTTTTAAATTTTTACATTTTTTTTTCCCAAGCAGAGCTTAACTAGAAGTTTACTTATTGGCTTAGTATGTAAGCTAATCAATTCTGATGGTGAACACAGAGCAGAATTTTAACAACTTATTTGAAGTTGATATTTTACTTTTGTATTTATTTAATGGACTCTCATGTATGACACATAGGAGCGATCCCCTAACCCCCCAGCTGATTAAAAAGGAACAACTCATCTCATGGGAATTTCCTAAAACTGGAGGCAGGAATATTGGTACTTTTCTGTTTTAGAACCACAAACATTATAGCACATAAAATAGATTTTGTGGTCACTGAAGTAAAGAATTGTTAAACCTGTAAATAAATAAATAATAAACTTATAAAGCAAATGGCATTGTATCAGTTTCTCCTGACCACACCATATGTGGCCCTCCAAGCTGAGGATGACTGTCATACACAGTTCCTTATGTGTACATACGTCCATGTGCACGTAGAGAATGCGCGTATCTGTTCCTGTGGGTGTGTGCACGCACATGGAGGCCATTAGTTGATATTGCATATCTTCCTCAACTGATCTTTTTATCTTGTGAGAAAGGGCCTCTCACAGAATCTGGAGCTCATCATTTAGGCTCAGTTAGCTGGCCAGTGAGTTACTCATCCCCCTGTTTTTGCGCTCCCCAGTAAGAGAACACAGGGGTGTCCCACTAAATCCAACGTCTTACATGGATCCTAACTCAGACCCCAATTCTTACACAGCAAGCACTATCTCCAGCACGGCTCACACTCCAGTCCTCTGTACCACACTTATAAGTCCTCCACTCCCGAAATGCCACTCTTAGATAAAACATGAATTCCTTTAAACCTCAGTTAATTCAGTAGCCAGTGTGGGCCCTTGAACAAACAAGACACCCCAAAGCACACTGCTGCGTCAGGAACCAGCTCGCATCTGTAGTGTTTCCTTCCGCCCTTGTTGGGCTTTTCCACCAACAGGTAAGAGTGAGGTTTTGACACACTTAATGTAACCCCGGGTGTTAATCTTATAATCACCCTGTCAGCACTTTCTGTGGCTGTGTTAATGGCCACCTTTCAGCCACTCAAAACTCTTGCCAATAAAAATAATCCAGAATCCAGCCAAGCAGAATTCATACAGCTCCCTTTTTCCTCCTCATTCTTTAAATCAATGAAGTGTTTTAAGGACCAGCCTTAGATGCAGGGGTTTGCCTCTACACTGTCCTTCTGGGACACACTCCCTTACCAGCAGGAAAATTCAAGCTTTCTTCTTGGTCTGAGTCTTAATTTTTCACAGGAAAAAAAAAAGTCATTAGCACCGAAAGGTAAGCCGTCTTTTTCTTAAACCAGACCAAAAGCCTTGACTATCTACACAGCTCTAAGGAACCCCGATGAATTGATGCATTTAAAAAGTGCACCCTGCAAAGACTGACACTTGGGTTAGTATGCAAGGAACAAGAAGGTGGACGCCACCTCACAGGGTGCGTGGAGCCATCAACGGAAATGGTGACTGCCTGGTTTATGTTCCCGCAAAGGGCAGGGCACGGTGTCTGACTGGGTGCTGCTGAGGTGACTGTCTCCTGGCCTTGCTTCTCTGAACTGACTCCACTTCATCCTTGAGTTTTCTTCCCTCTCTGCAAGAGAATCTGAAACCCCCACTCCCACCCCTGTGACCTGTTCATTTTTCTCTTCCCGCTCACCTAAGCTCTATGCAGCCACTCTGCTAACAACTCAAATTAATGTGCCCTAGTTTTATTTCTGTGGCTTATAAAAATACCTTGACAAGCCAGGTGGTGGTGGCGTGCGCCTTTAATCCCAGCACTTGGGAGGCAGGGGCAGGCGGATCTCTGTGAGTTCAAGACCAGCCTGGTCTAAAGAGTGAGTTCCAGGACAGCCAGGGCTACACAGAGAAACCCTGTCTCTGTACCCCCTCCCAAAAAAATACCTTGACAAAAACAACTTATGGGAGATGGAGTTTAATTTGGCTCCCAGTTCCAAGTCACGGTTCAGTACTAAAGAGCAGGCTCGTCAGCAGAGGACTAAGAGCGCTGTTCGCATGGTGTGTGAGGTTAAGAGCAGGGCACATTGAATGAACAGATACATGCTGAGCACTCAGCTTCCTTGTTCTACTCTCATGTGGTCCAGAGCCCCAAACCAGAGATTGGTGCCACCCACTTTTGAGCTAGATCCTTCCACATCAATGAATACTCAAGACAATCCCCGACATGTCCACAGACAAACCTGATCCAGACAGTCCCTCATTGAAACTTTTTAATCAGGTAATTCCAGTCAGTGTCAAACTGACAATTAAAATCAACCATCACAGTGAAGTTTCTCTGTTCTGCTTTATTTTGTTTGGCTCTATCGGCTTATAACACCTTTGTCAAGAAATGTGTCACACACATCACAATTGACTCCCAGATAAAACACTCCATCTTGGACAGAAGCTCATTTTAAGACTCAAGATGTACTATGGGGAGGTGTGTGTGAAATGGTCAATCCTTGGGAAACTGGTTAGCCTTCAGAAAGTAAACCACTCAAAAGTCCCAGGAAGTCCCTGAACCTGACCATTGAGTTCGCTCCTGCCCCCTACCCCTCAAAGTCATATAAGCATAAAGGACTGCTGAGAGACACTCAGACTAGTGGAGCTGCCTGGGAGAGATAGTCTCCAATCTGTTGAGGTTGTGGGGCAGGCCCAGTTTTCATGAGCTATCATCATGTTAGTGTAACTTTGGGTAATGTTATGTCTGCTTCGGAGTTATTTCTGCTTCTGTAATTAACCCCTCACCCAAACTTCTGTAACCCCCACTAAATTCACCGTTTACCAAGACAGACTTGGGAGGTATTGTTGCTCTGGTCTGTCGTTGGCTCCCTGTCTGTGGTGAGTTAAGCTCGCTCACAGTCTTCCCAGAGATGGTATCACGCAATGTGGTCAGCTGACACTTGACTTCTTGCTCGGTCTTCTGATCCACACGTGTCGATTGTGTTGGGTGGGTCACTCAGTCTAGGGATTTGTAACCCACCCTGCAATCAGTTACTCCAGGGTCACGGAGGGGTGTTATCTGGAAGAGAAATGGGCTAGGAAACAAGGAGAAGGCCATGCTAAGTTTGTCACAGCCTCCGTTTATTAGGGTCCTGGTTGCTGCTTATATAGCCCCTGGATGAGGGCTTGGGGGGCAGGGCATGGGATCTCGGTCCCGGTCACGGTAGGCCAAGAAGTCACGAGTTGCCACACCTAGTTCCCTGGATAGCTGGAATGTGAGGCGGGTTCCGCTAACAGATTGTTCTCAATTAACAGCTTAATTGGGTGTGGGGCAGGTTTTGTCAATAGAACAATTCTTAACATAATTATGGGTGTGGGGTTCTCTGCAGACTCCCCAGAGTGATGGTTCCTGTAATGATTTTTAGGAGGGAAATGGCTCCTCACAGATCCCCCCTCCTTATATAAAGGCAGGCAGCTATTAAGCGAAGGGCACCAAGTCAGAGTCAACCATGGTGTCAGATCTAAAGGAGAAGGGACTGAGACAAGGAGAGACCCTCCTCTCGAATGGTGAAGCAATTTACCTCTCCTGGGAACAGAGGGGTGCCTTATGATTAGCATTAGTTCCTTGGAGCTTCTCAAATAAAAGGTATCTAGCAAGACTTAAAGTAGATCTTTGACCCAGGGCACCCTGTCTTAGGCTATGTGGAGAGCGTTCCTCGTACCTGGCACCATGCCATGTTGAGCCGGCCTTTACAGCCCCTGTATGGTGTGCTATTCAGGTGAGGGTCCACACTAACTCCCGTTATTGGGCCCCTGCGTCTATCATTAATGAAAAGACTGAGGAGCTCCTCAAACAAAAGATATAATGATATAATTTTGGGCACCAATAACTCCATTTTCCAGACAAGAAGAAAGGGACACCTTCCAAACCCAGTATTCACCTTTTAGTCTGGCCTATGGTATCCTCCTTCCTAAATGCCTACTCCACAATAAGATTATGTGTGCTGTCTGCCAAAAATTAGGGCAGTGTAAGAGGGGTCTAAATCTAGAATTCTTAACATATGCATAAAACCCAAACACTTTACAGCATGTGTCAAACCTTTCCCAACATCTATAAGCAGTTACAAATATCATTAGATCAATTTCAGTAAGAGTACAATGACATACATTGCTGTCATCAAATACCACCAGTTCCAGTCTCTGAGCAACAGTCAAAACCCCAATATTCCCCCTTCTAAAGTGAAGAGGGGTTAGTATTTTAATTAAAACGAGTTTTGTGTCCCAAAGATTAAAGCAGTCTGATGTTTAGTCTGTATCTTAGCTTCAAAGCAAACCAGAGTTCAAACTGCAGAAGGAGCTCAGCATTTGTGCTTCAGGGCAGGTGGGATTCCTGGGTGAGGTGAGCTGGATTCAGCTATCTGAAGCTCATCCTAGCACTTATCTCGGGTCTCCCTGGACTCTTCAGAGATAGAATGACAGCCTGCAGAGTGGCATAGCAGGTTCTGTTATCAGGCACTCCTCTCCTGGACCAAGGACCTCTCCCCAGTCGCCTCTGGAAGTCCTCTGTGGTGTCTGCAGCCTCCATTCAGGTCCAGATTTTATTTTCTTTCTGTGAAAAAAAAAGCATAAACACATTCTCGACCCCAAATATAAATAGGTCGGTTTTTTTTTTTTTAATAATGCATTGCAAGGGCTTTTCCACCTTGCCCTAGCAAAGGTCAGCTTGGTGTTATCATACCAGATCCGTTTGCATCAGGGTCTGCTGGCAACTTTTATGAGTTGCTTTCAAGGAGCCTTGTTATGCTCCATAATATATTTTTTTTTTTGCCATATATGCAGTTCCTCCATTGGAAGAGCCATTTGTAAAATTTGGCATAAAATCCTTTAAGAGATTTTTTGCTATAACATTAGCAAAATACAGGTGTGTAAATTGTAGCAACTATCTTGGAAAAGATTATTGTTTTTGCCTTTGAATTGAGCAAACACAATTGTCCAGGAATCAATCTTAAAATTATCAATGAATCTATTGTTTAGTATAAGAAACATTGATCATAGTCAATATTTTGTCAAACCATCTTCCAGATGTGCCGGCTGAAAAGGGGTGAGACTCCAATCTAAAACCACACAAGTGTATTCTAGAGCATGAACGCCACTTAAATCCGGCCTTCTTTGAACTGTATCGTGCCTAGACACAGAAGGCAGCAATGGGAGGAGGGGTGCAAAGCATTGAATTGTGACGGAAGTGTAGCTGAACTTCTCATTTGAAAGCAAATGTCGTTGTTTAAAAATAAAAAGATAAGCCTTGAAATCCGAGTTGGTGGGAAGACTTGCACAGCTCAGCCTGTGCAGTCTTAGTGGGGTTGTGGTATATAAACAATGGAGCTTTAGTCTTTTTATTTTTCATGTTATTATTTATTCACTTGTGGAGGTGTGTATGTGTGTGGAGGGGTGTGTGTGTATGTGTGTGTGGAGGGGTGGATATGTGTGTGTGTAGAGGAGTGTGTGTGTGTTTGTGTGGAGGTGTGTGTGTGTGTTTGTGTGGAGGTGTGTGTGTGTGGAGGGGGGTGTGTGTGTGTAGAGGAGTGTGTGTGTGTGTGTGTGTAGGGTGTGTGTGTGTGTGTAGGGGTGTGTGTGTGTGTAGGGGTATATGTCATTGAGCACCAACAGAGTACAGAACCAATCTCTCTTTCCACCATATGGGACCTGAGAATCAAACCCAAACCATCAGCCTTGGAAAATGGCAAGCCGAGCCACCTTGTTGGCTCACATTAGTCATTTTTCAAAGATTAATTATATTTACGCAAAGGAAGATTCGAGTGGACTGTTGCATGAATCTTTAATGCCAAGGACTTGAGGTCAGATTAGAGGGAATTCTGTCCCTTAATCTGGAGCAGACTCTCCTTTTAGAATCTCAGGGACTTTAGTGTTCCTGAAAGAAAGCAATCCCGCTGGGGATGAGGGGCACTATTTGTGTTGACATCAATCAACAATAGCACACTCCTGTTTGTCTCTGAGGGCAAACTTTGGGGTTAGACAAGATTAGGCTTGACCAAAACAAACAAGTATAGCAGTGGGAAGAGTCAGTATGTGACCCAGGCTTTCTCCAGCAATGGCTGTAGAAAAGTGCTGAAGGTCAGGACACACTATTCATGGCCCACCACTAAGGAGAGCAGGGCCCCTTCATGTTATATGTCTTGTTTCAAATAGAGCATCATTAATCATCACAGGAACTCTGCAAATCTATCAAGCATGTGTATGTGAGAAAATTTTAGACTTTTTTCTTCATCTCAGTTATAAACTCCTTGAGATATTTTCACTTGTATTTCTGCTCTTTACTCCAAATATGTGATAAATAACCCAGTTTTATTCTTATCAAATGAAAATGCATTAAAATCAAATCACCAGCATGGTCCTTGTCTTCCTAAACTATTCCATCACTTTCCCATCCTCAGAACATGGATGGACACTAGTTTATAAGCATTTATCTTGGCCTTGACGGTCCATCATCCCCATTGCCTAACATCCTGGCATCGGATGTTCAGAATGCTAGGATATCAGAGAACACTGGAAGCATTGCTTTGTCTGTTTAATCATTATTTTGTTCTGAATCCAGTGTCCACCTCTGATCCACACGGCTCACATTAGACTCTCAGGGGGATACTCGAAATCATAGATAATTTCTAACCCCATGAGCCTACTTTTCCAGTTTAATTCTTTCATTGTCACAGTAAGTGTGTAGCAAACAATAAAGAAGAAAACTTACAGCTACATAGAAGTATGGGAATATTTTATCTCAAAATATTGCATGATAACTGTAGCCACCAGGAACCTTGGCCTGTAATTTTTCTCTTTCCTTCTTAGGTTAACAGATTCCCTTTCAGGGAGCCCTTTATATCTTCCTTTGTCACGTCAGAATTTGAAGCATCACTGCTGATATATTTTGTGGGCATTATTATGCAAAACAAAGGTCATAGGTACACAGAGACTGTTGGCACCAAAACAGTTGATCTGACAACCAAGATGGACTCTGAGCAGCAGTGTATACCACAAGAATACGCTAGACAGAAGATGATTCCAGGAGAGACGGAGCCATGTGACACAAGAGTTCATCCTGCCACTGAGTGCGATACACAATTTAAAATGCACAAATTATTTATGTCTAAGTTTCCCACGTAATACTTCAGACCACAGGCCACAGGGAGCTCAAAAGACAGATACCGACATCATGGATAAGGGAGACACTACAGATGTAATTCGTGTGTAAAGTCGTCCTACCGAATGCCAAATCATAAAAATAGCAACTTTAATTACAGCTAAAGCCTCTCTGATAGGAAAGTCTGAATTCTGGAATATTCGGAACACTGAAACTTTTCATGAGTTAACACTATGAAAAAGTAGAAAATCCCACCCATAAAACTAAGTCTCAAGTACTATACTAAATGACTAAAAATATTACACTACCTTATCTTCAGCCTGTGTAAATGAGATTTATATGATACATGTAAATTTTGTGTCCAGACATGGTTCCGTCCATTAAATAACTCGCCCTGTATATGCAAATACTCTGAACTTTTAAGAAACCTCTAAAATCTGAACTACTGGTTTCTGAGCATTTCAGATAAAGGATACTTAGCATGGGGCAATGAAGCCAATGCGCAGCTTTATTCTTTAAGAGCAGCTCAGGGTGCAAGGAAAGAGAATCGTACAGAATGGTAAATTCATTGCGGAAGTCATTTTGTTCGCAGACAAAATAGAAAGACTCGATTACCTGAGAGAACTGGCAAGCGGGAAGAGGGCTGACAAGGAGCGGCCTTTGAGCAGCCCGGAAGTGGAGCAGCCAAGGGTCTCTCAGCAGCAAGGACTTGGTGATCTGGCTGACTGTGGAGTGGACGCCGCCCAGCCCACTCACTTGGCCTCACTTCACACCACTCAGACTTCAAAGCCATTGCCTTCACCAGTGCGGTGTGGCGCAGAAGGCATGTCTAATGGTCTGAAAAGCAGCTTGGGAGGCAGGAGTACGGTGGTCGGGCCCCTGAGCTTAGTGCTTTGCCCAAATGACTTTCCTCGAGCAGCGAGCCATCAGACCGTGGCCAAAATATGAAGGTCTATTCCTTACCGTGAAAGTGCTAAGTTTCCCTAGTGAGAAAGAGCTATGAGCAGGCGCAGGACTGCTAGCTGCTACAGCTTCCCCAAGGAGAAAGAGACCCCTGGGTAAGAGGAGAGGGCAGGTGCAAAAGAGCACGCCTTTACAATGCTCTGACACCAAGCGAATAGCATAGCGCTTAAGTGAAAACTCTAATTGCGGCCGTGCGTTAATGGCTTAGGAGGTTGAGGTTGCAGGCAGAGGAGACCAGCCCCATGACAGCATGCTCATTAAAGCCTCGGTGGAGACCTGTAGCCTTTGGGCCGTGCCCAACGTGCACAGTTCTGCTCCTCACACTGGCTGAGAGGCACACTCTCGGTTTACTTTTATCATTAAATAAACTTAATTGGCAGTTACTTCTCAGGTTTGCCAAACATTGCTTGGCACTCAGTCTAACCAAACATGGGACAGACTCAGGATAAACTTGAACCAAATTACTTTATTGTCTTTTACAGCATGTGCCAGATGGAAGTAGGAAGACAAACAAGTTTTAAAAAGATCAAAATCTCTACAAAGATAGCAAAGAATATATTTTTTTAAAACTTGGGAAAGAAATGATAATGAAAACTGATAAATTTTAGGCAGATTTAAACTAAATGGACAAATGCTGCCATTAGCTAGTTTATCAACCTATAAATATAAAATAATTAAAATCAACAACTGAGTTTTAGCCATGGTCCCAAACAAGCCACCCAAAAAACAACATTTTAGACAACTAGAGAGATGTCTCAGTAGTTAAGAGCACTAGCTGCTCTTGCAGAGGACCTGGTTTTGGTTCCCAGCACCCACATGGTGGCTCCCAACCACCTGTAACTCCAGTTCCAGGGGATTGGATGCCCTCTTCTGGCCTCTTCACACTTGGCATACATGCAGTCAGATATACCCAAGTATACATAAATAAAAATAAAATCTTTTTTTGAAAAATATAATCTTTTTGATTCAACTACACACACACACAAAAAAATTGACTCCCCAAATATGAGGTAAGATGTATCAAGAGGAAATAAAGCTGATCCCTGGAAATGCTAAGTTCACATAAAAAGATGGGGGGGAGACACTGTAGTGATTGGATTTTGGCTGTTATTGATATGAGGTTTAGAATCACATTGAACATTAACCTCTGGTTTTGTGGATCCTTAGTTTTAAGAATGTATTAAGTGAACTGGGAAAACCACACTCGATGTGGGCAGTGCCATTCCAGAGGCTCCCAATCTGAACCGAATGAAATGGGGAAAGCAATTGAGCACCAGCGTTTGCTGTTGCCGGAGTCCTGGGTGTGGATGCCACGTGACCAGCTGCCCCTTGCTCCTGTTGCCTCTCCCATCACGCTGGACTGTGTACCCTCAAACTGTGAGCCAAAACAATCCCTTCTTTTCTTAAATTGCCTTTGTCAGGGCTTCGTCATGGTATGAGAAGAGTAACTAACACAGAGACATTTGTGAAACCGTATGCTGAGCATCTGAGCTGGGAGACATGGAAAGATGAAAAGATGGCCTCTCCTCTGAAAACCCGAGTCCACTTCAGGGAGGCATGAATGATTGCTGCAGAAACCAATAGTGGAACAAGACAGGCCCAGGCATGCTTATGCTGTACAAGCAGCTTGGGAGCTGAGTAGGAAGCTGAGGGTGACTGACAGGCAACAATCTAGCAGCAAGGTGAGCTTCCCAAGGGAGGCAAAGTCAGGGAGACATCTTGTCTGGGGCCAGTGGGCCTAAAGGAGCCAGTATTCACCAGTGCGGGGAGAAGACATTGTCTTTGTTCATTCATTTACACCTCACTGTGATTTGTGATTATGAACATATGTGTGTATGTGTTTGCAGAGACCAAAAGTGTGTCCTGTCCCTGGCACTGCAGGAGTAGACACTCATGAGCTGCAACATGGATAATAAATACTCAGCTATTGGGGTTAAGGTTGAAGATCAGAGAGGCAAAGCGACCAGCCACTAGAGAGTTCTCACTTCTACCAATGCTCACTGAAGAGGTGATCCACCAAACCTCAGACTGTGTCTCACCCAGACCACACTGAACTTATATTCTTCTTTAGTCCTTGGATTCAAAGTATGAGCTCTGTTTCTCTTTTTAGACAGATTCAATCCCATGGAACCCAGGGTGGCCTTGAGTCCCGGGATTAAAAGTGTGTGCCACCACTCCCTGGACTCTAGTGGCTTATCACTACACTCTGATCTTCAGGCAAGCTTTATTTATTAAAACACAAATAAAAGATCACTATAGTGAGCTGCTCTGTATGGGTGCTGGGAACAGAACCTGGGTGTTCTTTGAGAGCAGTACACCAGCTTAATGCAAACATTTTCCCAGCCCTGAGAACTCCAACTTAAAAAATACCCAGAACATTTACCTGGGTCGACTCAGTCATATAAAGAGTGACAGAAATCGTATCGATAAGGCAAGGACATGCCCTAGGAAGCTTTGAAGCTTACATGGGGGAGGAATATAAACATATCTACACTTGAATAAGACACAGCAGAATGAAATTGAAAATGAAATTTACGCCCTGACAATGCTGAAGCATGCATGGGCAGCCTGTATGTTTGGTGGTTCTATTGAACTTGTCCCTATTGGGTTTCATAGTCTAAGTTGATGAGGATGAATTCAGGTTCGTCCTTAAGTTCCAAGTCAATCTGAGCTCCAGGAGGCTCAGCTTCAAAATGAACAATGAAACTGAGGACTCCAACAACTTCCTCAACCATCTTCTCAGAGTTTACGTTACTGAGAAGATAACTCAAGATGGTGGTGGGAGGGTTCTTCCCTGGAGAAACATGAAAGGTGTAGAGAATAGAGATCAGTAGATATGGATATTTGGATGTCACCCAAGGAAATATCAGTTTTCGCTCTAACCACTCTGTGAACAACCCACCCGGACATGCGGCATCCTGTCCCGTTCAGACTCCCCTGTTTAAGAGCCGGAAAGAGCCCAGAACTACCCTGCATTTGAGAAAAAGTCGCAGTGAAAAGAGGTGGAACCATGCCCATGAAAGGAAAAAAAAAAAAAAAAAAGCACAAAACATCAGGTTTTTTTTTTTTTATATCTATATATTACCAGCTATAGTAAGGAGCTCTCTCGGGTCCCTACTGAGGCTCCTTGACCTGGGCTTAACCTCTGCTCAGACCCAAGTAATTCAGTTTTTAAAAACAACTTCTGTCTACAGAAGGATAAGATGATGTTGTTGTTGTTGTTGTTTGCCATCTAAGGTAGCATCCTCTCAGAGCCTGTAACTAGACTTCAGACACATGACACATGAGGGCTATGGGCTTGTCCTGGTTGGGGGAAATGTCCTTCTTTTTACCCATATTCCCATCTGGAAGAGGCATTTGTTTATCCTCTCCCCAGGGACCAGGAGCTGCGATCAACTTCCCTCTTACTGTTCTGTCTCCCATCCTTTCCCCTGCACTTCCCAGGTATCTTTGCATTTCCTCTGGAGACTTCTGAGGCTCATCCTCTCTTGGGACTACTAGTCAGTTTTCTTATTCTGAGCCTTTCCTTCACTGGATCACATGGGGGCAGCCTCTAGTGTGTCATCTTCCCCAGAAACTAAAATGCTGTGACACTTCTAAGTAATGGGTGCCGGGTGACGGAGAGGCGGCGCTAAGAACACACACTGCTTTTGCAGAGGACCTGCGTTCAGTTCCCAGCACTCAAATAGGCGATTTCTAATCGTCTGCCACTCCAGCTCCAGGGGCTCCACTGTCCTCCTTCCGTGCTCATGCACCAGACATGCAGGCGGTACACATACCACCAGGCAGGTAGTCACACATACATAAGAAAATAAAAGCAAGCAAATCTTTAAAATAAACATATAAATGCTGTTGAAATATAGGAAATTACCTTTTTTCTCAAAGGGTGAGTTTCAACTGAATTTTAAGTGGACAATGTATATAAACCAGACCAAGTATGGCGTCACTGTCAAAGTGGAAAGAGGCAGACATCCACCTCCTGCTTCTACTCCACAAGCACTTCTCCATGAAGGTTGCCACTCTGACTTCACAGAACTGTGTAGACAGCATTACAGATTACTTCGCTGGGTTGGGAACACATGGGCCTGTTGCTCCGTGTGACAGGCATCCTCCCAGGCTACTTACCCAGAGGCTAGCCTATCATCCTGGAGCCTGAACCAGCAGCCATTGTGTTCTGGGGATCCTTCAAAGTCACCCACCCTGCTCTAATTCTAAGAGTTTTCTTTCTTGAAGTGAGGGCCTATCTCTAAACTGAGTGTTGGTCATTGATACATTCTCCTGTTCTGCCCTATTCTCTCACTGTAAATCCTCCAATGGGTTAACCTCTACCAATTAAATACCACCAGAATTAAAAACTGCAAATGAGGATTTAAGAAAGAAGCTGGACCTTCTATTGAGCTTGCTGAAATGCTGATTAACTAATTAGAACTTCAGCTGTGGGGAGGTTGGGATGTTGCACGTCTAGAACCTCATAGTTTATCTTGGGCCGTCTTTAGCCTCTTAAACAACCATTCCTTGCCCACCTGTGGGACTAACAGGGAAAACATTTCAGAATGCATTAACTTAACAAAAAAACTCTGCTTTCCATTATCCAAAGGCAGGGGCTATCCTAAGACAGCTCTGCCTTGCTTCAACCCACCTACTTAAGGTTTCCACCGAAGTATTTCAGGGAGCCTTGATTTATGGTTTACTTCGTTCTGTATTACAAACTACTCCATTAAACTGTTACCATGCTAGATCCTAGAATTTAGCATAGCCTAAATCTGTTCCCAGGCCATGGTCACTCATATTCCAATCCAGAATCAATCACACCTTATCCCCTTTGAGATAAGAGTTGCCCTTGTGGTAGGCTGAAGTTTGATCTCTTACAGGAGCACAGGACCTCACTTATACCCAGATGTTGTTACCTAACAGATTTCAGGCTCCAGGAAGCTCGCCATCTAACCCTTTGCATCTGTCAACTTTTTGTTGCTATGATAAACACTTTAACAGTTTAATTCAACAACAACAACCAGAGCCGCAACAAGCAGAGGTTTATTTAGTTCACAGGTCTGGAAGTTGAAAGCTGTGGTGCCTTCAAGGCCTGAGTTTAGGCTTGCATTCTCTTTTCCGTCACAAGGCAATAGACGGCAAAGATAAAATGTGCAAGAGAGAATGCAGAGGGAGAGGCTTGTGTCCATCTGGTCTACCACCTTCTGCTCAAGCACTGCCACTAGGTCCCACGTAGACTTTTTAAAACTTCCTTGAGGAAAGTACCTTCCCATGCTGAAGGTGCCATCTCCAAAGACCATGGAGTGTGGCCTCAACACTGGAACCTTTGAGAGACAGGCAATATACAAGTCAGAGCATTCTTCAGCAGACCTGGTGTTGTAAGCACAGAGCTATTTTGGAAACACACAAAAATCAATCTAAAGAAATGGCTCATAAGTGAGAACTAGAATACAAACACGGCTTACTATCAAAAAGTTAAATAGATCCCATTTCTATATAGTTCCAATTATCTAATTTTTAAAATAAAATTTCAATAGGTTTTCCCCTATATGTAGCTGCATCCATTGCTATAATGGAACCAAAAATTCTAAAACTTATTCATAAATATTTTCATAAAATGCATGCAATTTTATTTTCATGCAACTTGCAGATATCTAAAGATCCTTAAATAAAAAGCATAGTTGTCCTGTGTTACTTGTATAGATGGTATTGCTCCAAATATTTTAAAATTTGGTCAAGTTCGCTGCAGTTCACATAAAGAAGGCTAAAAGATCTATCCAAATAGCAGTGGCTTGTATTTGAATTTTAGCCTAGATTATTAAAACCTCAAACCACAAAATTCCCCCAGGAAATCTTGCTTAAGAATTGTTCTCACTGATGATGGGATCCAAAAGGAAGCAAGGGGTTCAAGTTGGAGCTGATTCTGAAACATCAAAAACCAAAAGGCCAAGTCTCTTTCAGATGTGTGTTCATAACCCCTTTAGAGGCAATGAAAATTATATGTGAGGATCTGGGGGAGAATATAACCCAAGTCAGAAAATTAAGAAATGCCAAAACAACCAAGTTTTATGCTTCAAATATCTGGATTATACAATAGTCATTTAAACAAATAATTTTATGTAGTATGTCAACAGAATCCATTCATCTGTGTTAGGGGTTTCACTGACCAGTTGGAAAGAAGACTTAAAAAGGATTCGAACCATACTTCCGTTCTGGTTTTGACCAGAAAAAAAATAATAAAGTGTGCTCTTGTTTTTGAAGAAGTTGTTGTTTATGTTTCTCTAAAGCAACAGAACTGTTGTAACTCAAAGCCCCAGAGCCTGATAGGAAAGTTTTCCATTTGCTGATGGCATGGGAAGCTGAACAGTCTTGGCATGGAAGGAAACATGACATGTTCTGGATCATCCATATTTCAAATGTAGGTTCTATCACAAGAGGAGGTCATGTTCTAGAATATTCCTTCAAGATATATTTGGTAGATAATATATTGCCTTAGCATACATGAGATAGGGAGGGACAGATGCATGCAGAGGTATTATTTTTAAGGAAGTGGGTAGGGAGTCCTGCCAAAAAAGAAAACACTACTCACTAGATCCAAACCACAGAGGCTTACTAAATAGAAATTTAAATGAGAAAGAAAACAGGATGCTGATCTGGGACACATTCTTGGACACATACTTTCAAGACCACATGAAAGTTATGCCAGCCAGATGGAGAAAGAACACAACAGAAAGTCTGACAATAAAGTGAGGAGTGGGGCGGGCAGCTTTGCATGGCGTGGATCACAGACAGCAGCTCATGCTGAGGGAGATGTAGGGCAGGCCCTCATGTCTGCATTTTCTCAAAACGGAAGATCTTAGAGGGAATCTGGATTTAGGAAACAGCTTTGGAACACTGCTCTCTAAACTCTAGTCATCTATTTTAAGCCAAAGTGGAAACATTTTTAGGCCAGTTCTTCATGATCAGATGAGCTGCGGGATGGGAAACAGACAAATGCTTGGTACATCTTGTGCCTAAACACTGAGAACCTAGAAGTGAGCGACAGTTCCTGGTATTATACCCTGGATACTCTAGCCGAAGGATGATAGTGGTTCCTCACACTGTTCCTGAATACTATGAGCCCAGTGGAGATGAGTGGTGTTTCCTCATATTGTTCCTGAACAACATAACCTAGGGATAAATGGTGAGTTCTTATGTTGAATTTGAACTGTAAACCTAGAAACAAATGATTTTCAAAAGAATATATAAACCAATAAAATTTTATTTGGCAAAATAATATTTAGTTTCTACAATGTTCCTTCATTTAAAGAAGTCAAAGATTGTTTTGAATGCCTTTACAAAGTGTTTAGTTTGATGATGAGACACTAATACAGACACAATATCTTATCACTAACAGGAGTACACTGCATGGTATGGGAAGGCTTGAATCTGAGATGAACTTTGGTGGAGAATGGGAATAAGCCAGCAATATGAGATGAAGTTCACAGCACATGCAGGTGAGCATATAAGAGAGCAAACTCATGGAGCTGATGTGGGCGGAGGTTGCAAATAAGTCTCTTTTAAGGAATGTAGCATGTCAACAAAAAGTTGCACAATAATAAAATATCCAGTGGAGCAGAGATTATATCATACAGGCACTGGTTGGAAAACTCAAACTTGCACCCTGCAAAAACTGGGGTACACACAACAGATGTTAAGTGAGGCATGAATGGGCTCCCTTTCTGCTTTTGCTTTTTTCTTGTCTGTGATAGAAAACAGAGATAAGAACCCATCGCTTCACCCTGAGGAAGTAAAGGCTAAACTTCAACTTGAGAGATAAGTATATGTTCTGAAGGGATTTTTTAAAATACAAAATCTTGGATTAAAAAAAATACTAAAGCTCCAATTTCCCATAATAACCATCTTTAACATTCTCCTCTTTCTTCCAAGGATATCTTTTACATGGGAGGAAAATCATCTTCCTCATAGAGTTGGGAGGAGCTGTCCCTGTCACTTGTGTGCTGACTTCTGGCCTGGACAGGCCTTTGGTAGGGAAGGAGCCTGGGTGTGTTTTTCAGACTTTGTTCTCCTCTTGATACTTCTCAGTAACATCTCTCGTTCTTGTACCTGGCTCAGGGAGGGGCATTCAGGATAGGTGCTTCTCACCTATGCCTCACCCCAGTCCGACTCTGCGACAGCACAGGCAAAGTGCTGCAGTGGAATTCCTTCATGGCATCCCCTCGTTTGTTGTTATCCCTGGCAAGCAGAAAATTAAATAGAAAATGTCTTATTTCTTTCCCAGTAAGCAGAATAGTCAAGTAAAGCAGTGAAGCTAAAATGTTCTAAAACGTTCTTTGCTTCTGACCAAGCTTGGCTTTGAACACTTGGATGTGCTGAGTGCTCACTCCAGTGTTTTATTCCACAGTCAGTGGCTAAAACGTTCATTACTTTTAATGCTTCTCATTCATTGCATCTCAGCCTCGGCAAGTACAGCTCTCAAAGGGACACAGATCATTCTAGAAAAAAGAGAGAATCCTGCTCAGAAAATGCAAAATGGAAAAAGTATTCAACGCTTTTCAAAGTATTTATTATTCTTCATGAGAAAAGCATGCCATGTTTTTATGCATAACAATATAAATAAATAAGACAGGAGGAAACTGAAGTTATGTAAGAGAGGGCCAAGGAGAAAATGGACTTGCCTAAAGCATGCCTGAAGTATAAAATCCAAGCAAAATTAAAAGATTTGTCTCAAAGAAAGACCTGGCCCCTCGGCTGAAGTACAAGAAGAAAATTAAAAGCATAAATCACTGCTCGGCTGCCTTCTGACTATCCGATTTTCCAAATGATTTTAAAAGGAACTTTGTAATTGTTATATGCTACAAACAATGAACAAATTCCCATGTTAAAAAGTGACTGTTGTGTCTAAAGATTTTAAAGAAATGAAGACATAATGAACAGAGCCCTGTAATGTATAACAGTGTTCCTTTAAATGGGAGTACCATTGCCATCAGGAAATTGCCCATCCCATTATCCTCCTTCAAACAACTCCATCTACTTGCAACACCAACACAGTGTTTTATTGGTTCTGCTCAGATTCGCACATCAGCCAGACCGAAGTCACACAAGTGGATTGCTTCCCACATGAGCTGGCCTGTGTTTTAGCCAGAATGGATGCCTTGTCTTGTGTTTTCTTTCACTGTTTCCTTTTTTATGTTTCCTTTAATGCTTTTCTTTTGTTCAACTTTAAAGATGAAATATGACATCCACATTTTAGATCATTAGCTCATCCTACAGGAAATACAAATTCCTGTTTCAAATAGGGCATCTGTCTGTTCCCAGGAATGTTAAATAATAACAACAGCAGCACTCCTGAGCAGCTTAGGGTCGGAAATGAAAACCACCAGGGTTTTGGAACACTTGGAAGGACACTCTGGGCAGAATGCAATTAAGTAGTTGGAATTTGTGGTTTAGGCCACCAGGGTTAAAAATATTGCCTCCTGAGCCAATGCCTTAGATTTTTCAAAGATCAAAAATACTGGCACATTTTTTAGGATGATCAGAGCAACCCCCTCCTACTTCTAGGCATAGCCATCTTCAACATTTATTCTTTGTGTCCTACAGTAAGCTTCCATCTTCTTACAGAAACCAGAAAAGAGAAGATGGTAAGTGTTCCTGGAACTAAGGAAGAATTCTTTTTCACCCTTTCCAAAAAATATAATCCATTTCTAGACATGTCTTCATATCAAAACTATTGTTGGTGGCAAGATAAAGAAAGGAATAGCAGTGAAGAAGAGAATTTTGTTGGTGAGCCATTTTGGCTGGAACTAATGGGCCAAGCAGTGTTTAAATGAATACAGTTTCCGTGTAATTATTTCGGGTAAAGCTAGCTGTGCGGGCGGCCAGGTGCCAGGGACGCAGCCCCGCCGCTCATAATACAACACACTTTCTTATCACAATTGCACATCCTGCTTCTTCTACACCACAGCAACAAAAACCACACAGTTAGGAGCTAGAGATGTGAATCAGTGGATGAGCACTTGGGTAATCTGGATAGCACCTCAGCTTCAATGCTCAGAAACACACACACACACACACACACACACACACGCGCGCGCGCACACACACACACATTGTTAGAAAGAGGTCTGCCTAGTGCACACCAAAAAAAACATAAAGTAAAGCAGAACTCCTTTCTTGCTCTGTGATTGTCACTGAGCTAATTCTAACATGTCACTATGTCACAGATTAAGTGGCTATGTCCCAAGTTGGCTGACCCTAATCTTTGCACACTGTGATAATGAACATTTGACAGCTGTGATATGTTGGGGAGCTTGAACTGGGGAGTTCTTCCTAGATTATCTGGCTGGACCAAGAGTTTAGCACAGAGCTTGCTATAACAGAGATGAGGAAGATGGGCTCATGGGACAGGAAGTCAAGGGAAGCAAGCCCATGGGTAGAGCACTTCCCCTGACTATATGAAGCTTTGGGTTTGGTCCTCAGCATGGCATAGAACAGGCGCTGTAGAGGTGGCTCAGCGGTTAAGATCACTGGCTGCTCTTCCAGAGGTCCTGAGTTCAATTCCCAGCAACCACATGGTGGCTCACAACCATCTATACTGAGATCTGGCACCCTCCTCTGGCATGTGGGCATACATGGAGGCAGAATGTTGTATATATAATAAATAAATAAATATTAAAAAAAAGAACAGGTGCTGTAGTATACACCCACAGGAGATGGACATGGGGGCAGAAAAGTTCCAGGGCATACTCTGCTACATAGAGTTCTCATTTTATAAAATAATCAGCTCTTCCTACTATGAGAAAGTCCTGAAGATAACATGATGGTAAGGGGCCTTACAGGAACATAGTCATTGTTGTTGATACAGAATGAGAGGCTGAATCAGAGAGTAACTCGTTATGCAACAGAACTCAACACCTCAGCAATGGACACTGAATAAAACTGATCCAAGAAGCATGTATCAGATCAGGGTTATAATCTCGCTTAATGAAAAAAAATTATGAGATTTCAAAAAGCAGAGAGCCTTGTCTAGTCACATGACAAGACAGCATCATATTGCTTAGACCTGGAGAGCTCTGGTTGCTTCAAAGCACCCAAGAAGCTGAAGAGCTACTTAACCATCTAGAATGTCCTTGGTTCATTTTTCTTATCTAATAATGAAAAGAGGTGATTTGGATGAAACGACTCAAGATTCATATTGATCCATGCTTGTATAGCTGCTACCTGCTTCTTTACATATTATCGTTAGATTAGCATTATAAATACTCATGAATTCTCCCGAGACTGCCATTGTTTCTTTAAAACCTCAGACGTCTGGCACCAACATCCCTACATATCTATTATCTCAATGAACAGGACATGACTGGGGATTTTCCACTATGAAATTTTGACGCTGGCTGTAGAAGCGTATTTTAACCTCTCAGCAATAATTGATGATGTTGAGAAGGATGCAGGTCATAAGTAGCAAAACTATCAAAAAAGAGAGGTAAATGGAGGCCACTTTTGATTTTTCACTGGCGAGAAATAATATGGCCTGTGACTTCATCTCTCAAAATAAAAGTCATTGAACAATAGCATTGAGTTGATGTGGGATTCCCCTCTTTATGCAGTGAATACCACTGGTTAACAAAGAAGCTGTTTGGACCTATGATAGGGTAGAGAAGAGCTAGGTGGGGAAAACTAAACTGAATGCTGGGAGAAAGAAGATGGAGTCAAAGAGAAGCCATGTAGCCCCACCAGAGACAGATGCTGGAACTTTACCCAGTAAGCCACAGCCATGTGATGATACACAGATTAATAGAAATGGACTAAATTAAGATATAAGAGTTAGCCAGTAAGAAGCTATAGTTACTCGGCCAAGCAGTGATTTAATTACTACAGTTTCTGTGTAGTTATTTTGGGGCTGAGCAGCCAGAAACAAACAAGTGGCCTCGTACAACATTGAGCCCTCCCTAAAAGCATAAATTTGAGTGGAGGCAATTTTTTTTGTTTTGAATAATTTGTCCTCAGATGTCATCTGCTGTGATGTCATCACTGTGAAGAGTGAAAGCTCAAGGAATGGGGCATGTAGCAGGTGTAATGACCGAGCTTGACATGCAGCAGGTAGCATGCAGAGAATGACATGCACTGAGTTGTATACTGAGGGTAGCATGCAGTGGGTCGCATGCAGCAGGTGGCATGCAAGAGGTAGCAAGCAGTGAGTGGCCTACAGTAAGTAGCATGCAGTGGGTGACATAGAGAAGGTAGCATGCAATGGGCAACATACAGCAGGTAGCATGCAGTGAGTGGCATGCAGCAGGTAGCATGTAGTGGGTGGCATTCAGCAGGTGGCATACAGTGGATAGCAGGTAGCAGGCAGCATGCAATTAGTATCATGCAGTGAGTGGCCTTCAGTGAGTAGCATGCAGTGGGTGGCATGCAGTGGGTGGCATGCAGCAGGTGGTGGCATACAGTGGCTAGTATGCAGTAGGTAGCCTCCAGGAAATAGCATGCAGTGGGTGGCATGCAGTAAATAACATGAGGGATGGGGTAGATGAACTCGCTATTGGGAGTGAGGACAAGCAGACAAAACAGTGAATTTTCCTTCTTCCATGGCCTTTTATATGGTGAACTTGAACCAGAAAGTATAGTTCAAGTTTAGGGAGGGTTTTCCCAGCTCAAATAATCCAATCAAAAAATCCCTCAGAGGTGTGCCCACTACTTGGATTTTAGCAGATACCACATGTAGTCAAGCTGACAACCAAGATTATCCATCACATTACCTGTCCATTTTCATTCTGTGTCATTAATGTTTTCTGTTACTATTTCAGAATGCAACTGACTAAATAATTTATCAGTAAGAGATTCTGAATGCTGGCAAGTCCATCAACAAGGAGCTAGCATCTGGGAAAGGTTTTCATTTATACTGTAACATGGGAGAAGGACCTCTAGAACTGCAGCGTGGCAGAAGGAAGGACCTACAGGATTGCATCATGGCAGAAGGAAGGACCTGTAGGGCTGCAGCGTGGTAGAAGGACCTGAAAGTCGTCTGCATGACAGAAGAACCTGAAGTTACATACAAGAAATGAGGGACTGAGCCGACCTTGTTTCCAGGAAGCTGCCTCCTGCACCACCGCTTGACCCACCTACAGGAGCAAGGCCTCCTGACCCGCCGGGGCACTAACACTCTTGCAGACATGCTTTGTGTCTTTGCTCTGTCAGAAGAGTTCTGGACGTAGCACTCAACTGTGCTTCCCTCTGAATCTGCAATGTTGTCCGTTGATGATCAGATTAGCTATTTCAGAGGGAGGAAAGGCAGAGTCCACAGGTCACTGTCTTTATAGGAAACACATGGCTTCCAAGGGATGTTTTAAAGAGCCATAACAAGGATTGGCTTTCGGTTGGATCCATCGAAAATAAATAAATCAGAAATTGTCATTTCCTGTAATCTCAAATGTTGGCTGTGGTGATGAAGAGGGAGGATTGAAAGGTTGAAGTCAGCCTGCTACAAACTGAGCTTGTTTTAGAAAACAAGGGATGGGAAAAGCGAGTGGGGAGAGGGGAGGTGAAGGGGAAAAGTGAAGGAAATGGGGAAGGAAAGAGAGGGAGAAGGGGAAAAGGGAAAGGAAGGAAGAAAAAGGGAGAGAAAGAGGGTGAGGGGAAGGGGGATGGGAGACATGAAGGGGATGGGGAAGGAGAGGGGAGATGGGAGGACGGGAGGAGGAAGGGGATGAGGGAGGGATTGTGTAAGTTGTTTGAAACCACTGACTTGAGTAATCTAATACAGACTTGATATTAAAAGTACAGGAAGCTGTTGTCCCGTCTTCATCTTGGATGTCACCATAGTGTTTCATCCTCTATGTTTTGTTGAGTAAACATTAAGGTTAAGGCAAAGCCTTCTGCATTTGTATGCCACGACAGCGGTTCCGCCCACTGCAAATCTGAGAACCCGTCCTCCTGGTCAGCCTCAGGGCTGCTCTGGACCGTATCACTGGAAGCCCAGAGCAGTGCGCCAAGAACATGCTTTGTGTCTTTGCTCTGTCTAAGTAAAAACTCTATAAACAGTGGGGTTCTGCTCTCTGCCTCCTCTCTTGCTGCCCTTCCTGTTAAATCAAGAAGCCGAAGCATTTAATACACCGCATTTACACAGCTTGTATGTGGTCTGCTTGGTGCTGTGTTCCTTCCCAGCCAATCTTCAGAAACAGCCTGGGCATAGGCACAGGTTCAGGAAGGCATTGGCAGTGACTTGGCAGTTTGTCGCACACGTGCTTGGTGAACAGGCTGTGCTGAGTGCTGTTGCTATTTCCATAGTGGGTCCTTTGCTGGAAAATTGGTCTTTTTTTTTTTTTTTTGTGAGGCCTGGCCATTCATATTGACTGCCCAAAGTAATGACTTTGGAAGGCTTTGCCTAATATTTCAGTCTTTTACGTTGCCTGAATTATTCCACTAACCTCACTTCTCAGTACAGACTGTTAGTGCGGTGCTGTCCGAGTTCAACCGGACAACCAGGGGGATGCCGTCACATTATTTAATCTTGAACACTCCACGACGTGAGGCAAAAGAAACATGGTTCCAGTCTACCCTCGTCATGACACTGCCCTTGTTTGCCCTTCCCTGAAGACTTGGAGTATCTGATTCATAGCCATTTTCTTCTACTTCCTGTTGCTGTGGCAAACACTGACCAGAAGCAACTTGGGGAGGGAAGAGTTTGTCTGGCTTACAGGCTGCATTTCACCAGCTAGAACAGCCATGGAGTGAACTCACGGCTGGAGCTTCAAACAGAAACTGTGAAGGACCACTACTTACTGCCTTGATCTCCCAGGCTTGGTCAGCTACTTTAGTATACAGCCAAACGCCACCTACCTAAGGAAGACCAGCCACAGTGAGCTGGGTCCTTCCATATCAACCAACAATCAAAAAGTTCCCTACAGACACGCCCACAGGCCAATCTGATGGAAGCATTTCTTCAAGGGAGACTCCCTCTTCCCAAATAAATCCAGGTCTGTCTAAAGTTGACACAAAGTAGCTATGGCCATAGCCGATCTAAATTCTTCATCTTTTAGCCACTACATGACTTGTGCGTTTTGGAAGATCATCATTCTTTAGATTTTACTATTATGTACTTTGACATAACAGACAATTCTTCCAAGAGCCCTCTACACAGTCCTGAAGTTATGACATCTGAAGGCACAGACTTCCCAGTTAATCACGTTGGGGTCTGATTGTCCACGTCAACACTCGACTGAACACCCTTCAGGCTGTTCATAGCTATACAGAATCTAATCTTTTTAGATTAGCATCCAGCTGCTATATGAAGACTGTAGTTAATCACAGGGTTCTCTAAAGCCTGGCCTCTGGAAGCTGTACTCTGAAGGAAGCCACATTTCCTTCTCCTCCCTGGAGCAGAGCTGATGAGTCCTCCCAGTGTCCAGTGCTAATAAAAAAGGCCAACAACTCAAAACACTGGTCCATGAGACTAACAATCATAATAGTTGTCCAATACACTTTTTCCATTTGTGAACCAGATTCTTAACACCGACAGAAGTAACTTTACTGTAATTCTTGCTTGATAACTGTTTTGTTATATGTAATTTTACCATGTTAAAGTTAAAGCCTTTCTTTTTTGTTTAAACAGAAAAAAGGGAACTAATGTAGATGGGTCTTCTGTCTATGTGTTACTTTCATCAGTCAAATAAAGAGACTGTCTTGGCCTTTGATAGGATAGCAGCTTAGGTAGGCGGAGTAGACAGAACAGAATGCTAGGAAGAAGGGAAGTGAGTCAGTTGCCATGCTTCTTCTACCCAAGACAGATGGTGGTAAGAATCTTCCCAGTAAGCCACCACTTTGTGGTGGTACACAGATTATTAGAAATGGGTTAATCAAGATGTGAGAATTAGCCAATAAGAGGCTAGAGCTAATGGGCCAGGCAATGTTTGAATAAATATAATTGGTGTGTTGTTATTTTGGGTGTAAAGCTAGTCGTGCAGGAACCGGGCAGGACAAAAAGCAGGCCTTCCCGCAGCTCCTTCTACAACTGTCCCTTGGTATGCTTGGCAGTTGGAACCAGGACACCTTGTGGGCACATGTCATTTGAAGAGTCATATTGGATACTTCATGGATGTCAGTATCCTTGGGAGTCTATACCAGACACTCCACAGATGTCAGTGTTCTTCAGTGCACACAAGGATGTCTTGAAGATGTCAGTCTCTTTGGGGGTTAGTTCCCGGATAGTCCATAGATGATAAAATCTGTGGATTCTCAAGTACCTTCTTCAAATGATGTCCCATTCCCACACAGCCCACAAACATTTCCCTATGTGCTTTTAGGCGGGTCTGGACACACAGCTTAGTGGAAAAGCACCATGTTTGGCTTGAGTGAGGCTTCTCTTGGTTGTCTTGCACTATGTTTTTAGGGAATAATAGGGCTGTTTGTACATGTTCAGTACAGATGCAAGATTTTTCAAATATTTTTTATCCAAGTCTGGATGAATCATTGGATGTACAACCATGTATAAAGAATGGCAAACTATAAATTCTTATTCCAAAAAGTATAATAAAGTCTAAAGTGTCCTAAAAACCTAAGATCAAAATGCCAGCTATAAAAACAGATTGCAAAAGGGAAAACTCACATAAATGTTTCAGGGTAAACCACAAAGTCAAGGTCTTGAGGGGCGTGTTCTGTTCCCAAAGCTGTTAAGAAGAGAACACTTGCGTTATTTCCTCTTCCTAGACAACAGCCACTACATTTCAGGACCTGTTGACAAAATCAAGGAAATTATGGTGAGCCTTAAACATTGCCTGTCTCCACCTATTAAAAAACAGAATTAGGGGCTGGAGAGACACAGTTAAGAGCACTTCCTGCTCTTCCAGAGGACCCAAATTAGGTCCCAAGCACCTATGCTCAGCCATCCAGAGTCCTAACTCCAGCTCCAGTGGCTTTGAAGCCCTCTTCTGGTTTCTATGGTTACACACACACAGACAGAGACACACACCACCTCTCTTCCCAGCTGCACATATACACATAAATAAAACTTTAAAAAACAAAATATGAAAGAATATGCAATTAGGACACTTCATTTCGTTAATAACCAAAGGGAGTAAGACTTAGAGCCAAAATAACTATAAAAAAGTACTGCATCTTGAAATATTTAGAGCATTTTTTTCTATTGCTTTATGGAAAATCACTGGATGGTTGTTGCTCTGGAAGCAAACAAAACCCACATTGCTTACATTAAAAAGTATATGTGTTAGAAATATAATTAAACAGGCATTTTATATTGTTTGTGTTAGATAATTATTAATAGGTGTGTCTTCCAATTTAATTATTGCTGTAATATAATCATGACTATAACATTCTAGTTAGGTTTGCATTATTCTGAGCACAGAATATTATTAAAAATCTTTTTTCTTATTTTACATAATGACTCTTGAAAACACACACAAAATCTCCACACAATGGGAAACCCTTAGCTTATTTAAGGGCACTTTTTTTTTTTACATTTCTTTATTACATGGTGTCACACGCCATGGCACACATGTCAGAGGAGCTTGTAGTCTCCCACCAGAGTGGGAGATGTGTGGGTTGTGGGACTTGAATGCTGGTCATCAGGTTTGGCGCCATTCTTCCTCGTCTCTCCAGCTGCCTCAATGGAGTCTGGCTTTATTGGACATATCCAGGGTTCTTTACCCTCAGGTCACTGGATTCTGAAAGATATTTGAGGCTTCCAGCTTTTCTTACAGGCAAGAATTCTGCAAAAGCAATTTATGTCATTTTTTTTCCCATTAAACGACTTTAAAATTAGGTGCAATTTCTTTTCAAACCCAATGTGAGAAAAACCAGGACAGCATAGGACTGAGTCTGTAGTACAGTCAATGACAGCCCCGCCAGGGTCTTCGCCGCGGTTGGACATGGTGGCTGACCACCAGTAGCCCGAGTACTGTAACCAAAGCATTTCTGTGAACAACAAGAAATGTCTTCTTTACCATATGGTGTTTCTGTTTTCTATAACTGCCTTTCTCTCTGTTCTAATTTTGTTCTGTTTCTACTTTGGATCACACGGAATCACATCCTGCGGTCACGGGCTGTGACGTCATTGAGCATTTACTCTATCCAGCATGGGAGCTGAGGATACGCGGAGACCTGGCTGAGTGTTCCCCGGGATGGAGGTGGGGAAGCACCAACACAAACACAGCCTTTGGAAGTTCTGCGGCCATATAGTCTCTCTAATCCCTGGATGGAGACGAGTCCCACACTGACCATGGGCAGGGCCTGTGACTGGAGCATGGCGTAGATCTGAAGCAGGCTCCGCCATGGCTTGAGGTTCGCCTAGAACGGTAGGGGCTGCCAACTGCCAATCACCCAAGACTTCTACCAAACTTGACTATTAAACAGTCATCTACCTCCCCTTCTTTTATAGTTCTTATTTCCTCCCTGTCTACTAACTTAGCAATTTCTACCAAAAGGTCTACAGAGCAAAGAAAAAACAACCACTTTAAGTCCTGAATCCTGTTCCTAGACCACAATTTGGTTGAAAATGATCTGGTTGCAGCGGAAACTGGTTCTCTTTCTGGGGAACACAAGGTTTAAATAAAAAAAAAAAATCTACCATTTGAAGTTCTGAAATTGCCTTCAAAACTGAAACAACCAATATTAAATGACGGTTCATACTATTTACTGCCTGGCCAATGAAAGTGTAGTCTTCCCGAGTAGACTATTTGGGGTATAATCTACAGACATTTTACTTGTATTTTTCCCCAGCTTGAAAGAAGAGTTTGACTGTGTCAAGACTTTATGTGTGTTACTTTCCAGAAATCCAGCAACAGTAATGTCACAGTGGAGTTTCCATTGCACAGACTTTGTAAGGCACAGTGTGCAGAAGAACAGTGTGTTGGAAACACAGACTATTAGCCAAGAAGTCTTTGTAAAGTGGACAGTGGAACCTGTTGAAGGGCTGTCTGTGAAGACACTGGGTTATACACTCACACACACACTTCTCTTTAAAAAAAACCTCTTCTTTCTTTTTCTATCAATGATTCAAGAGGAACCATGAGGAATATACCTTGGTCAAAAGCTTTTACAGGTGTTGGAATGATGACTCAGCAGTTAAGAGTGTGGGCTGCTCTTCCAGAGGACTGGGGTTCCATTTCCAGTACCCACATGACTGCTTACAACCTCTAGTTCCAAGGGATCCAGTGCCCTCTTCGGGCTTCTAAAGACACTGTGTTCATGTATTATACAGACATACATGAAGTCAAAACACACACACACACACATATATATATTAAGGAGAGAAAGAGGGAGAGGAAGGAAGGAAGGAAGGAAGGAAGGAAGGAAGGAAGGAAGGAAGGAAGGAAGGAAGTTAAAAAAAATACTGACCAGAAGAAATTTTGGAAATAAATAGTGTGTTTGGCTTACAGGTTGCATGTCGTTCATCACTGAGGGAAATCAAGACAGGAACCTGGAGGCATGAACTGAAACAGAGACAATAGAGGAATGTTGATTGTTGAATGTTGATTGCTGACTTGGTCCCCAAAAATTGCTTAGCTACCTTCTAAGACACCCCAGAACCACCTACCAAGGGTGACGCTGCCCACACTAGACTGGGTCTTCCCATGTCAATCATTCATGAAGAAAATGCCCTTACATGCCAATCTGATGGAAGTAATTCCTCAGCTGAGGGTGCCTCTTCCCAGGTGCCTCTAGTTTGAGTCAAGCAGACAAGAGGTACCTGGCACAGTGTGGGAACACAGGAGTCAGTGCCAATCTCAGCCAAACATGTCCTTCCTTGGAACTTCAGAGGTATCAGAGATTAGGAAGGAGGGGAGAGAAACACACCCGACAACAACATGTGAAGTGGTCAGGAACACACCCAAGAACTACATGTGAAGGGGTCAGGAACACACCCAAGAACTACATGTGAAGGGGTCAGGAACACACCCAAGAACTACATGTGAAGTTTTCTTGTGCAACAATACAGGATTCTTTGTATCTTTTTTTTTAAAAAAAAATATTTTCTTTTACTTTTGAGATTATAATATAATTATATCATTCTCCCTTTATATCTTTTTAAGGAGTTATTTTCTCTTTCTCTTTTACTTTCTGCTTTTTTCTATCCTCCCAGTTTCCCCAAGGAAAACAACATATAAGCCTATACGATTTGAAAGCAGTCCTTTGACAATAATGTTTAAGTAAGTGCTATATATCACAGTGTAATAAAGTCATTTTTGTTTTGACCTAACTACAGATAAGAAAAACATCCCACACATTAAAAATATTTTCATCTGCTCAAAGTTCTAGGAAAGCTATTTATCCAAAGGCCACATGTGTCATCTTCTAAGCCATCGTAGAGTTATGGTCTCATGGCAGAACACAGGCCATCTGGGAGAGTGACTGCTCACCACACCCCGGGATCCCCCTGGGGAAGGGCAGTGCTTTCTGGTGGCTGCCTGCCCTCTGCAGCTGCTTGCCCCATGTCCTTCCCCCTGGAATAAATTCTTGAACTATTTGGCTTTAATTTTTAGCCACTTCTCCACAGAGGATGAACTGGTAAACAAACAGAAGATCCATACAGCTAGAACCTGCATGCTTCACACATGGGAGCAGAAAAATCAGAGGCCAGAGAAGTATTTCCCAAAAGCACATAGAGATAGCAAGTCACATTGACCAAAAGTAAGTTTCCCGTGACTTACACGTGTGGAAGAAGAAAGGAACAAAGGGCAGGTTGGACAAACTTTGCTCGGTTGACCCAAGTCGTGATGGTACTGATAGCAAGGGGAAGATTCTTTTAGCTCAGCCCCAGTTCCTGTGACTAATTCATCTTCAAATAATTATCTATAGACCAGGGACTCTTGACAAAACCAAACTGAATTTATAAAACCGAGCCAGAGATTACTTAACTCTGTTTTGACAACTGGTACCGAAAAATGTCATAAAATCTTGTTGAAATTATGGAAATATCTATTCTTTGTTTCTATGGCTCGTGAGTCATAGGGTGACATCCTGGGATCTTCCATTCTTCTGGCAGAGCCTGTAATAAAGAACAAAGAGGTCAAAAAAAAATCCAATGCCTAGAGAATTCTAGAACAGGTGCTCCCTGGATGCCCTGCTTCTGAAGGAACGAGGCTAACATGTGGTCCTTGTGTGGTCCGAGGGATGTACCTGTCTTTGGGAATATTCACCCCATGGTTTCCATGGTAGAGTTAACTCTACCCCTTAACTAAGATACAAGTTGGTTTCCTAGTTCGCATGACAGAAAGAAAGCCAGCTGCCCCAGGTTCGGAGCTGTCCTGGCTAGTGGTTCCGTGCTTTAATATGTAAGCAGTAAGGTTGATTATTAACCTTGAATAAGGAAGCATGCAGGACACTGTGCACACTTCAGGAAGAAATAAGCCCAGCAGGGTTAGCTGAGCGGGAAGGCTGCCCAGAACACGTCCCCTGGTATAAGATTAGTTTGGGAATTAGGGATTTACGGTGCTTATCCCTCTGGATGAGGCTTGGCAGGGTTCCCTGGGACTGCAGAAATAAATTGCTAAGGGGTGAAAGAAAGCAAAGCCTGGAGCAGCTGGATGACAGGCTCTCCTGTCCTTGAGTCACATGGATGTCGAGTTCTAAAGTCTACCCAGGTGCTAGCCTGGTCAGGGTTTCTGCATAAGGGCATCACACCGGACCCTCTGTGCATCCCGATATGAAGGCTGGGAAGACGGTAATCAGCTTCACACTGGGCATGGAAGCGAGACACAGTGGAACGGAGGCACAATCCACTCAGCCCCCACAAAGAACTCCTTGGACCCTCACCTCTTAAGGTGCCTATATCCACCAGATTCGAAACGAAGATGGAACAAGTTTATTAATAGCTACATAGATGACAGACAGGGTGAGACTTGATTTAAGATTACAGATATTCCTCCAAATAAACACCTCCGATGCATGAAAGCAAAGGGGATGGATCCAAAGTGCTGGAGCAACACCAAGATCTCTTCTTCAAAGAAAAATCCATCAGAGCACACCGCCATCTGAAAACAAAAACAGCAAGACAAGATTGTAGCACTGGGAGGTCACTTTTAAGGGCTGCTTTGAAAGGGGGCACCTGCTCTAGGAGGAGGGTTTTCTTGTTAGGGAAAACGAAGCCTAGAAATTCTCTTCATCATCCACAGACACCACATGGAGTGTCTTAGCCTGCTCTTTGGTGGCCTGTTGTTCTTTACAAAAGAAAAATCTAAGTTCCAGGACAGAAACCAAAAGCTACGGAGAAACCCTGTCTCGAAAATAAAAAAATAAAAAGAAAAGGAAAGGAAAAGAAAAATCTATTTCAATCACATCATCAATGGCTTAGTTTTCTAGTATTTTGATAGAACATATAACTTAGTGACGTTGCCGTCCCTCCTCCTTCCCTCCTTCTCTCCTTCCATCTCTTTCCTTTCCCTCGTTTTCTTCTTACCACTTTTATTTCTCTTCCCTACTTCCCCCATCTTTTCCTTCCCTGCCTTCTTCCTCCCACTCCTCTTCCACACTGAAAGAGACCTAGCAGGTCAGAATAGCCTGGATTTCACAGTATTTATCAAGAACCTGTTGTCTGTGTGTGTCCCGTGCCTGTGTGTGCCTTCAATTGCACACACCTGTGAAGGGCAGAGGTCAGCCTCAGGTGTTATTCCTCAGAAGCCATCCCCCTTGGTTTTTGGAGACAAGGTCTAGCTCTTGCCCTGGCCTGGAGCTCTCCAAGTAGGTTATGCCAACTGTCAGTTAGCCCAGGACCTTTCTCTCTTTATCTCCCAAGGGCTAGGGTCATAGGCTTATGCCACTGTGCATGACTTTTATGTGGTTTGGAGGTATAGAACTCAGGTCCTCAATAAAGTCCTTACATAGTAAGCACTTTCTACTGGCTGTCCAATTACTTCATCTCCCAGAACCCACCTGTGAAAGTAGAGGACAAGGAAAGCAGAAACTCCCAAGTTCAGACTCCTGAGCCTGGGTTGCTACTGTGACCCAGTTCTCCTCCAAGCTGCAGAAACATCAGCTGAGAGCCACTTTCCTAGTACGCCTGAGCTTTCACATTGTCAACAATAAACAGAGGCTATATCAGCCCCTTTGAAACATCATGCATGGTCCTGAAGGAAATATCCGTTGCATGTCTTCTGCATGTTGACTGTAGCGATTTTCAGGAAGATCTCTGTTGTCTGGATAGCATCATTTTGATGGGGTGTCTTTCTGCTCACAGTGGACTGTTAAAAAGCACAGTCTGGTATGTTTTGGTGACATGTTTCTCCGGCTCAAGAATTATAGGAGCTTAGCATGATGTGTTAGCAAACACCTGTGATCTTAGCGCTTGTGAGGTTGGAGTGCCAGAGTGAGTTCTGGGCCAGACTGGTCTGCATACCAGAACTCTGTCTGAACAAAAGGAGAGAAAGGGAAGGAGGAGGAGAAAGAGGGGAAGGGGGGGAGGAAGAGGAGGAGGACTGGGAAGCTAACATGAAATGTTTGTGCATGGCACGCATCTGGTCTTGCGTATTTGACTCTTGGCCCCTCACAACTCAGCCTGTGATTCCAGTGTATTGGGTCCTATAAGCACTCCGCATTGAATGTCATAGAAACTGTAGACAGGCCTTGGGGTGTGAAGAAAGGCCTCTGAATATGGTGTCGAGATGATACAGCTCACACAATCTTCATTTCAAGCAAGGAGAGATCACATCATGAATGTGAGGCCCGCCCACACCACAGAATAACAAGGGGCATGCGGATCCATGTGTATGCCTTGCCTTAAGCTCAGCACCCGTCCAGGGCTGCCAGGCATGATCTAAGGCTGCCAGTTCTGTTGAATGCTACATAAACAGCAAACATTTCAGTATGAGACCCAGGCATGTGTCTGACTTACAGGCATGTGTCTTACATTCATGTGTCTGACTTACATACATGTGTCTTGCTTACATACATGTGCCTTACATGTGTGGGCCATACTTATTTTAAAAATAGTCTCAGTAGTCATTTGAAAATCAGACTTAAATAGTAATCCTGATTTTCTTTGCATTCCTCAACATGGCCTCCCTATGGTTTAACATACTCACCCATCATACTCAGTCACCTGTCAACGTATCGTTCAATTGCCTTCAATCAGGTTGATTCCTTTCAAAGATATGAATGAGAATAATTTTGATTGAGGACTGATTAACTGATTCCACCCTAAATTAATGGCATTTCCATATTCAGAAAACCTGATGAAGTCAGCCCAGGTTTTACTCGCAGTTTGGCAAACGCAAAATGAAACCTAGGGGCTGGAAGGACGGCTCAGCACTCACTGCTCTGGCAGAGGACCAGAGTCTGGTTCCCAACACCCTTCCTGGCAGCTCACAAACACTGCTCCAAGGGATCTGGAACCTCCTTCTGTCTTCTCTGGGCATTAACATCCACACAGTGACATACAGAGAGGACAGAGGCACTTGCACACACCCAAATAATAAATGCTTTTAAAACGAAGCCTAGCAAGCATCACGTAGAATCTTATATAAACCAATTAGCAAGCATGCCTTGCTTAATCAACAATTGATTGTTGAACGGAGACAGGCTATCCCGTAGCCCAGGCTGACTCAAACAGTATATCCAACTACGACACTGGCTTGCCAATCCTCCTGCTTCCGCCTCAAGAACGCCTCACCACACCTTGTTCATGTGGTCCTGGGGATCAAGCTCAGGGCCTCACGTGTGCGAGGCAAGCACCGTGCCCACTGAACTACACTACCCACCCCTGAGACCTCATTTGAAGCTGTCCATGCGGTCAAGTCTTTTCTCACTGTGTATTTTATATTGTTATTAAGTTCATAAAAGCCCAAAAGATACACGAGCAACAGTCTCACTCCTGTTTTTTTTTTTTCCGTTTTCCTTTTTATGAAAATGTATCTTCACAAATCCTTGCCTGGAATACTGGCAAAAAGCCAGGGAGAAAAATCCAGCAGCCAACAACTGACTGGAATGAATTGCAGATGAAGTACAACTTAGCGCTACATTCTCCAGAGGTGAAATTGTATGACTTTCGGATTCATTTTATACACAAATTATAAATTATCGAATGCAATATTAAACAATCCAGTTTCCGAAGAGTTTTCACTCTGAGTTACTCCAGTACGTCCGAGCAAAGGAGACGTGCGGCAGGGGAGTGTTTTCTTAGGTTATTCAATCTCCTTCAGGCTTCTGCCCAGGGCCAGCAACAAAAACGGAGCAGCCCCCATCCCATCCCACCCCAGATCCTCGAGGCTTGCCTTCCCGCTGCTGTACTTCCCCTCTCTTCCTTTCTGCCCACAAACCCTGCTCTTGTGGCACAGCCTGGGAAGGGAAGGTGGGGTGGGAACACTGCCCGAGGAGCCCTGCTGCCTTTCCCAGGGCGGAACCGGCCTGCAGTCAGCACAGACTCCAGCAGAGGCCTCTGCCTCACAGGAAATGTTCCATTTTCTGCGGGTCACCTTCAGAAGTGGACACCGCCAGCCTGACCGGGACCAGCAGAACAACAGACAAAGGCACTTGGTCTTCCTTAGCCCTTTGTCTCGTGGAAATTTTCACAAATAAGGACGAAAAGGTTATTTTTGGTGTGAGCAAAAAGAAAATACATCACGAACAAATCCAGTCAATTCATAGTTACTTATGAAAACACAAATACAATCACTCCATATATACCGGTTAAGGACGCAAGTTATGAAGTCACAACAGCTTTTTTTTTCTTTGATTCTAAGTCGTTTTTAAAATAACTGAGGTGTTATGAAAGTCACAGTGTCCCTTCTGTGTTGCTTCTTTGGAGTCCTGTCGCGGGAACAGATGGAGTTACAGTCACTGGAATATTTATCTGTCATTCTAGCCTCGATGGATCAAAAGCTGAGAGGTGTCCCGTGGAGTCAGCGTGTATCTAAAGCACCTTTGCTCCTCATGAGGAAGGGATCAGAGAGAATTTAGGAGCACCTGGGTGGGTGCTCTGGCTGTGTCAGACTTAAGTCGGCCAGAGCAGGAAGTACCGGGGACGGGCTACTGAGGAGATGGCTACACCTTGGAGAAGTGGATACATTTGTGCTCGTTGCTTGTGGTGCGGTGCGGTGCGGTGCGGTGCGGTGCGGTGCGGTGCGGTGTGGTGTGGTGTACGCAGGCCTTCCTGTGGCTGCTATAACTAATACAAATATTGCCCCTATAGCGCAGGAATTTATCCTCCTGCGGTATTAGAGATTCAAACTCAGAACGTCATTGTCACTGCACTGAGGTCAAGGGGGACAGCAGGGTCTGACTACTTGTAGATTCTTTAGAGGAGCAAGCTTTTCTTTCCTCTTTATCTTCAGGGGCCTCCAACATTCCTTGGCATGAAGCTTCAACATTCCAGTCTCCAAGGCCAGGAGGTTAGAGATGGCCACGGCCTCACCTTCTCCTCTATAGACATGACCTTCGCCACAGCTCTCTTGGGGACATTTGGTGGAGCCTGTGTGTTTGCCAGGGCTGACACAGTAAAATCCCATCCTGCTGACTGTGTGGCTTTCACGACAGCCTCCTGTATTCCCACAGTCCTGGAAGCTGGAAGCTCACGATAGAGGCCAGTTTGTTCCCCAGGGCCTCACAAAGCACCTCGCAGGGGTCTGCACCTGCACGTGCATCCAGCTGTCTTGTGCTGACCCGCTCCTCCTCTGAGGATGCCGGGCAGACGGGGCCAGGCTCAGCTCAGCAGCCTCCCTTTCACTAAATTACTGCCTTCTTGATTCAAATGCAGCCCTACTCTGAGATGCTGGAGGGGCAGGGCATCAGCGCTTCCGTTTGGGAGATGTAAGTCAGTAAGTAGACGCCCGGGGTACTCTCTGTCATGTCAACATCCTTAACACACTTGCCTGTATTTGCCACACAAGTAACTCAGGTCCCAAGGATTAGGGCTTGTGTTTGTTGAGAGCCACTGTTCAGCTACGAAGATAGATGTAGGAGTAGACCAGGCAACCAGCACCCAGCATCTCTGCTCATGGTGGTAGACCCCACCTCCAAGTGTCATTTTTGCGCAGAGCGAGCAGAAACAGCATGGAAGAGAATCTGGACCAAAGCGGAAAAACTGCTGGGAAGCACCCGGTATAAGGGTCAAGGAAGGAGAGCGCAAACAAGAGTCCGGTTTGCAGAATGATCTTTCTACTTCGGTGGGCACTAAGATTGGTGGCCAAGAGCGCTGACCGGGTGACACTGATATGGCAGGCCAAATACCACAAGGCCAGAGCCAGAGTGGTGGCTGACAGGGTGGAAACTTGGGCAGGAGACGCCAAAAAAGAAAGACAGAGACCCGGGTCTAAGTGGAGCAGAGAAGCAAAACAAAGTCCAATCCTTCCACGTTTGTAGGCACCGTCTTCACCACCGTGTGGATCCACATATGAGGGATTAACCCGTGGCTCTTCAGACTTCAGAAGCACACAGTGACAAAATAAGAGAATCTGGCAGCGATCGAAGCCGCGCATGCCCGGGACGATGGCAAAGCGTACCTGGGAACCCACGCAAATGCACTGGGGAAAAGGGGCGTGGTGTCCCCCATGGGCTGATTGGAGGGTGGGTTCTACTGCAGCAGCCCCGAACACTGATCCCAGGGTCAGTAAGAGTAAGGTGGTAAAACACAAAGGAAGCAGGATGGAGAACCAAGTGACAGCGGCGAGGGGCGTGTCAAAGTCATCAATCCTGCTGCCACCGCTGGGGACTGGTGTGGAGAATCTGCCATGGAGTGGCCTGCCCAGAAAAGAAGAGGTCCGGGAGACTGGCACACCAGGTCTTTGGACCATGCAAAAAATAAGAAGTCAGACCCTGTTGTTGTCACCGTTAGCAGCAGACTTAACTAATATATATTCCTGCCTTCCACATGCAGGCCTTACCCCAAGCTCTTACATGAGATGTCAGTGTGGTTAAATCACCAGTGGCGAGCCCGGTACTTAGTATATTTCAGACCGAGTCAGCCCAAGATCACATCCTAAGGAAAGTGTCTCTGGCTCCAGGAATTAGGGAGCTGTTCTCTTCCGCCTCCTAAGAGTTTTCCCACCTGGGGTTTTGGCTTCTTGCCCTCTAAGGCTGCATTCCAATCCTGATGGATATTTGACAGCAAACCGGGCATTTTGATCCTGAAGTGACAGACAGTTCCTTTTCTCATCTCCGGCTCAAGTTATCAATGGAAGTCTCTCCGTTTCTGCTGCAGATGGAAGACTGCTTCAAACTCTGATAAATTAAAGTTTAAACAGGATTCCTAAAGGCCCAGGACTCTAAATAGTGCACTCTGGGGATCATCAGGGAATCCCAGGGGTGTGCCTGTCACCATCACCTGCCTTTCTCCAGGCTTAGGTCCGAGCGCCCTGACAGGGAAACCTTCAGGCAGCTCTGGAATGTGGCCATCGGCATCTCTGGTATCTTTTAAATGTCAAGAGAGCAGAGGTTCTCTTGTCTGCTGTCACTGTAGGGCTGACAATTAAAGCCGCCGGCTCCTCATTCCCTCTCCAGGGGCATCTTCCATTATTCACCAACTTCCTGTTGCTGACAGCTGAGTTCCTCTGTCTCCCTGACACTGTGAGGTCACCTCCAGGCTCAGACCATCCAGTGAAAGGCTGGCCCCCTCCCCCACCCAGCCCAGGGTGCCTTTTGCCGCAGGAGCTCCAACCTTAGTAACCAGGACCCTGAGCGCACATCTGCCTTGAACAGTGTTGACCAGGACAGGGCAGTGATCCCAGGACCAACGCATTGGCCTGGCCTCATTTAGGATGTTATTATGTAAGAGAAAGACATAAAGGGAAAAAAAAGGAAAAAGGGAAGAAAGACAGAAGGAAGAGGAGGAAGGGGAAGGAAGGGAGAGGGAGAATACAAAAGGGAAGAAAGGAGGAAAGGGGGAAGGGAAAGAAAGAAGAAAGGAAAGAAAAAACACGGAAGGGAAGAAAAGAGGGAAAGAGTCTGGAGGGATGGAGGGGGGAAGTAAGGATCGAAAAAGGGAGCAGGGACAGGGGCAGTGTTCTCTTCACTCTGACGCATCACTGAGATCTTAGTGATCAAACAGTGATCCCACAGTCACTAAATGTCCTTATCACCAGGTGTATCTTAAAAGAGCCGCAATGTTACGTGAAGAAAGAGCAGAAAGTGTATGGAACCCAAGTGTAGAGACTCCAGGGTGCACTGCAGTGAACTTGCTCTGCAATCAGCTCTCCGGGATTTGCTGGCCTATGCACGATTGCTCTCTTACCCCTGCCACTGCAACCGCAGGATCGAACAGCTGGAAAAAGCCTTCTGCTACCAAGAAGAAAACCACTTTACATTTCCGGGCAGAGTTTTCTCTCTGTCCAAAGCCAAGACCGACAGATGTCAGATACTTCACAATTTCACAACCTGGAATTTGAATGAACTTATCGGCCCACTTGTAAGCAAAGCAAAATTTCTAGAAATTCTTAGGAATAAAGTTTACATGTTTCACTGATCTGAACACAATTTAAAATGCCTGTCAGATGTGGTAATAGGCCTCTTGTTTTGGATTTATTTGTGTATTTCTAAAAAAGGTTAATGAAAAACACTTTTTTGTTTTGGTACTTAAAAATCAGCAATCCAGGGTCCCAGACAGGTAGCATTTGCATAGGGTTGACAAAATTCAGCTTACTTTTGGTGAAGCAAATTAGTTACCTAGGGGACTGGCTTAGTTTGGGTTCTGGAATACTGTAGATGGCACCTACGCCTTTGGTGACATACTTACAGAAGAGCCGTGTGGTGAGCCTGTGTGGCTCATGAACACAAAACTACCGGTCAACTCTCTCCATCTTGTTTCTGAGCTCAAAAAGCAAAGTGCCGCGCACCTCCACCACCACCACCAGACTCCCCCCACCCCCTGCACTGGGCCCCCGCCCCTGGAGGTTGAGAATACACACACAGAGACAGACAGACACACGGACCTTCAATCACTGGTACAAAGCCCTTCTTTAATAGCACCATGGAGGCTTAAATACCCTGCAGTCAATGGCCAACAGGTGAATATCCCATCCTCTGATCCTCTAGGCTAAGCACAGCTTCTAGTAACTTCAATTAGAAGGCTCTAGACAGGGAAGAGCAGCAGAAGGCCAGGACTCAACTAGTCCCAACAGCAAAGTGTCAAGAGCACACGTGCATGAACATTAGGAGACTGCAGCCACTCTTTCCACCTGACATCCCAACGTCACTGAGGCCACCAAACTGCTTCTGTCCCCAGGGCAGCTGGAGAGGCTCAGGGTCCTCTGCTCTCACAGACAAGGAGCTGCAGCCATTGCCTCTTCTCACTCTTCTCTTGGAGAAGTGAGGGCAACGTGATTAGCATTCATTTTCTAGGCCCTTCTTTATAAATATCAAACAACTCACCATCAACCCCAAAAAAGAAAATGATTCCTCTTTTATATGTTCAGTTGATTTTATTTTTAAATATTCTTCATACAATATATTTTGATCATGCTTTCCCCCTCCCAAGTCTCCTCACCCAACTTTATGTTCTCTGTCTCTCTGTCTCTCTCTGTCTCTCTCTGTCTCTCTCTCTCTCTCTCTCTCTCTCTCTCTCACACACACACACACACACACACACACCAAAACAAAAGAACCCCCACAAAAATAAAAAGACAAAAAAAATGCAAACTGAAGCAGAAAGTTCACAAGAAGATCAATAGACTTTGGTGTTGGCCAGTTATTCGTGGGCATGAAGGCTGTCCTGAAGTGTGATTGGTTCCAGTGATCCATTGGAAGAAAATCACATTTCATTTGTCAGCAGATATCAATTGCAAGTAGACTGTTGGTTAGGGGTGAGACCCTGTATCCACCTTCCCCTCTCAGGGCTAGGACCCCCAGCTTGAACCTGTTTAGGTCTTGTGTGAGCATCTGTAGAGTTTGCCTCTCAGCCCACATCAGAGAAGCATGTTCTTGCAGTAGGTGGGTCTATCACAGAGGCCTACAGTTGTGCAGAAGGAGAGATTTTGGAGATTTGAATGAGAGATTCAGTCCTGAATGGGAAGCCTTCATTAAATCCCTCTCCTCAAAGTTCGGGAATCTAAGTGGAAGAGGGGCAGAGAGATGGTAAGAGTTGTGAGTGATGAATGACTCCGAGGAAACAGGGTCTTCCGGATCCGCAGAAGTGATGCATGAGTGAACTCAAGAAAAATATTTTTTTTTTAAGTTTTGATTTTTCAAGACAGAGTTTTCAGTTTAGCCCTGGCTGTCCAGGAACTCTTTCTGTAGACCAAGCTGACCTTGGCCTCACAGAGATCCACCTTCCTCTGCCTCCCTAGTGCTGGGATTAAAGGCGTACACCACCATTAGGCAAGAAAACAATTCTCATTCTCTCTCTATATATATAGATAGATAGATAGATAGATAGATAGATATAGATATATTGAGATAGGATTTCTCTGTAGCGTTGGTGCCTGTCCTGGAAGAAAACAGTTCTTAAATATATCTACTAATGTGCTGTTTCATAAGCTGTACCTTTAAGAGGCAGTGCTCTGACACCTCAAAGCCGTGCACCATCCTGTGTTTCTGATGAAACTATAAAACCTACTCCAGGAAAGTCACCAATGCAAGACAGAGGACCATGAAATCAGCCTCCAAACAGAAGAAAGGATGAGAGAAAATGAAAAGGAGGGAGGGAAAAGGAGGGAGAGGAAAGGAAGGAAGAAGCCATCAAACAAAACGGGAGATCCATTTGCTGGAAGAGAACCAATGTCCACACAAATGAGAACAAACTAAAAGTGAAAGCGGCCTTGCTTGGGAAAAGATGGTCTTGAAAGAAAGCTATGTGATTAGCTCAGTCTCCACTGAAGAGACAAGATAATGAAAAATATAAATACAAGAAACCAAGATAAGAGCCTATATGTCTATCTGACTTAACTCAATATAGAATAAGAAAATGAGACTGGAATGGTATTGGGAGTAGAAACAGGAGCCCCGAGTGGAGCTGATGGAGGACAGAAAGCAGAGACGATGAATAAAACCAGAGTCGCAGTGGAATTAAGGTCTACGATCAAGAGTTTGGGAAAAAACACTGCCGTGAAACTGCTCTGCAAAACCCAAATGAAACAAAGTCATTTGGGACAATGTGAATCCCGTACCAAGAGGCATGCATGAATCCCCACCTCAGTGTGACCGCTTGTAGGTGACAATTTCAGAGTGGAGTGGGAAGCCACCATAGACTCCGGCCAGGGGAAATGAAGGCATTGTCTGCCACAGGCCTCCATAGTAAACCTAGCAATGCAAAGTAAACAAAGACGGAACATAAGAGCCATCTCCTAGGGCAGCATAGTAACTCTCTTGAGCGGAGGCTTTCACCTTCTTCTTGTCTGAAAGGACTCCTGTATTAGGATCATATTTACTGCCTGGGCAGAACAGAATCAGGTTTGCCTGTGTATCTGTTCAGCAACAGTACCAAAAGGAAGGTCCACGAGGGGGGCTCACAAACCCAGAAGAAAAGGCCAGGAAAGGGTCAGCCATGATCCTAGCCCAGCCATCAATCAGCCAATCAACTCCTTTTGGCCCAATGTATCTGGAAGGATAGTCCTTCATCTTTTCGAACTAAGCATCCACTGATAGCAATGCCCAGGAGAAGTGCTGCGGATGATGGGAAATCTCACCACTGGATGTTAAAATGATAACCACAGGATGTGTTTGCTCCATATAACTGGCCCTTGGCAAGCTAGGAAGAGAAAGACTCTCAGGCAGCCAACTTCCTTAACTCACAATGAGGTTCTCAAGATCAGCCAAAAGCGCAAATTAGTTGCTAAGAGCAAAATGTAAGTGACGTTCATGCCCCATAGCGGCCTGGTTTGGATGATTAAGTGGGAGCACACATTACGCTTCGGAATCACAAAGCTCTGCCTGGCAGCAGTGACGCTCTGCTCTGTTTAGCTGGGATGGTGACACAATCCCAACAGTGCCTGCATTTGATCCGTGATTTCCCTGAGTGAGTCTGTTGGAAAGCTGAGCCAGGAGGATGGTGAGTTTGAAGCCTGCCTGGGCTGCCCAGCAAGATCCTGCTTTCCTTGAGAAAAGCCCAGGAAGAGAGCCGCTCGTGAAAACTCCAACCTCTAGTGTTGCAAACATCAGCACCAAAGCAGAGTCTGCCTGGCTGGCTGCGTGCAGAACACGATTCCCACACTAATTACTGTCACTCTGTTCAAGATGTTTCCAGAAGGAATTTCGAGTCAGAGTTTTACAAGGCGATTTGACTCCCTTCACACCTTTTATGGGTTTGAAGTTCATGGATATCACCATTTCAGAACAAAATAAATGCTAACCGGAAAGGTAATGGGCCTCATTGGAGGAGCTAGAAGTAGCGATGTCCACACTGTTTGTTTTATGCTTTTTTTGCTTTCAAGTTTGCCTGCCTGGATTTTTTTTTCTTTTACTCCCCTGGGCAACATCGTAGAAAACCTCATAGCTTACCCAGTCAGTTTCAAATATTGTCAAAGCCTGAGGTTCATATATTAAAAATTCCAAGCTGATATAAATCAAAACATCTATGATTCTGCAGAATGGGAGCCTGCCAAATCAACAGCTCCAGGGGAAAGCGGGGGTGGGGGTGCAGCCTGTGTGTGTTTTGGCCTCTGTCCTCTGTGAAATGAGCAGCTACAGGAGACTGTCCAGTTTGCAAGTGATTGTATTGGGGAAATAACTGGAGATATCATGAATTTAGGAGGTACTTCTATGCTAAAAGTATGGGAAGCATTTGAAGGGGGATATTAGCAACAAAAAGCAGTGGAAAACAAAAGTGTTTCTTTTATTTTTTGGTGCATTAATATATGACAGAAGAATAAACAATTTAAATAATAAGAATAATAAGAATAGCTCAGTGGAACCCAGGGATACAAGAGACAAGATGAAGGGTGTCTCCTCCTCCTCTTCCTCTTTCACTTGCTCTTTCTTCTCTTGTTCCTCTTCTTCCTACAATTCTTCTCTCTCCTTCTTTCCTCCCCATCCTCTCTCCACTCCGCTGCCTCCTGCTCTTCCTACATTCTGCTTGTAGGTAGACTTAAGCAGTTGTCCCTAAATTAAGAGAGAGAATGGGTTTGAAGGCCCGGCTCCAGGTGAATGGTTTACAAAGCAGCTTTACATACTGGAATATTATTTGTATTTTAAACAATAAAGTTTGCTTGAAGGCAAAGCAGCCACACTGGTCAGTCATATGGGCCAGGCAGTGGTGGCACAGCCCTTTAATCCCAGCACTATAGAGGAATATAAGATTGGAGGAGACAGGTCTCATGCTGTCTCAGTCGGATGATTTGTGGAGGCAGGATCGCCCATTATGGGCTGAGCCAAGTAAGGTAAAAGCCAGTGGCGGGCTGCTTTGTTTTTCTAATCTTCATCTTGGACCCCAGTACCTGTCGCTGGGTTTTTATTATTTATGATACAGCTTTATATGGTGAATTCCATTGCCATTATCCAGCTCCTGAACCAACTCAACCTGAGGCAGACTGAACTGTCACATCAAGCACAACCAGCAAAAGAAGTTCACATGTCCAGTCGCTTCACAAAAACACATACAACATGAGAGGCTAAGACAATATGTCTCAAACCCACTAGTCCCATAGAAATGTTCTCAGATAAGAATTGCCTATATGAATCTTGGAATACAGAATTTAAAAGAACAATCATAAATGTGATCAAAGAATTCAAGGATTTTAGTGAAGTCACAAGCACTCAATAAACTTGAAGGTACTAACAATAAACATCTGAGTTTTTATAACTTAAATTAACCCTTTTCTATTAATCTACATTCTGCCACGTGTCATTTATCTCTCTCCCATTCTGTACATCTGACTTGCTCTGTACCTCTCTGGTATCTCTTGAGCGCCTGGATGCTTCCCAAACTCCTCTCTCTCTCCCTGGAAACCCTGCCTATTCTCTCCTGACTAGATATTGACCATTCAGTTCCTTATTAAACCAATCACAGTAACACATCTTCACACAGTGTAAACAAATGTTCCCTAACAACCGGAGAACTCCTGCAGCTGATGAACACCTTCAGCAAAGCAGCTGGATATAATATTAACTCACAAAAATCAGTAGCCCCCCCCCCCCCATGGACAGATGGCAAATGGACTGAAAAAGGAATCAAGGAAACAACACCTTTCACAATAGCCTCAAAAAATATAACATATCTTGGGGTAACTCTAACCAAGCAAGTGAAAGATTAAAAAAAAAATCAAGTCTTTGAAGAAAGGAATTGAAGAAGGTATCAGAAGACGGAAAGATCTGCTGTCGTCTTAGAGCAGCAGCAAAAAATGGCCATCATCCCAAAAGCAACCTACACATTCAATGCAATCTCCATCAAAATTCCAAAATGTTCAACATCTTAACGATCAGGGAAATGAAAACCAAATTTATGGGAGGATCATATGGGAAGGGGGGGGAGGCTGAGGAAGGGAATACAGGGAGAGAGCTAGAACTGAGAGACATCAGAGGGGTTGCATGGAAATCTAGTGCAGTGGAAACTTGCTGAAATATATGACGGTGACCCTAATGAAGTAGTCAAATAATGTGGGAGCCTGAACCCCTACTGGCCATCTCTTGTCAATTCCAGAGCCAGGACTGGGATTCATCCAATTGAGTTGTTAACCAAAGGGGTCCCACTGAAATCCTCAAACAAACCAGGCTGTTGCCAAGTCGACAGACAGCGTTGTTCTCCAAAAACTGACAGCAAGGCCCCATTGCCGAAGACAACACTCACACAACTCACTGGATATGGAGAGATCAGGCAATGCCTACACAGAAACTTTGCCTCTATGTTCTGGGGTTTGGGTACAGGAAGTTACTCGCAGGCTACCAAAAGGGAAACATAAACACCAACCCAGCCACAAAACCTTTATGTATAGTGCTGTCCTGCACAAAGCTTGTAGGGGTAACCAACCAATGTCTGATTTGACTTAAGCCCACTGCACAAGATGGAACCCATACCCAACACCACTTGGGTGATGAAGACAAGAGACTAAATAGCCAAGAGACCTAGGGTAAAAACAAACACTATTGTTGTTGGTTTTTTTTTTTTTTTTTTTTTTTTGAAGAAAGCGATAAAATGGACTCCTAAAGATATTCTGCTATACTCACAGATGAGTAACTTATTCGGCCATCCCCAGAGAAGCTTCCTCCTGCAGCAATGGGAACAAATACAGAGAAACACAAGACATTACACATAGAGAAAGACTTTGGAACACAGCCCAAAATGGGATGCCTCTATCAAAATCCCTCCCCTCAAAGCTCAAGGAACCCCATGGAAGGGGAAGCAGAAACAGTGTAAGAGCCGGAGGCGATGGAGGACACCAGGAGAGTGAATCTCTGATTTCATTTATTTGTTTGCTTGGTTTTATTTGGGGGGGGGGGGTTGTTTTGTTTGTTTGTCTTTTTGAGACTAGATTTCTCTATGTAAAAACCCTAACTGTCCTGAAACTTGCTCTGTAGGCCAAGCTGTTCTCAAACTCATGGAGATCTGCCTGACTCTGCCTCCTAAATCCTTGGATTAAACTTGTGAACTACCACGCTTGACTCTCTGATTCTTGTACCTTCAAATATGGCCCTGTTCTTTCTTTTGGTTTACCTTGTCCAAGTTCAGTGAGGTGGTGTTTGTTCTATTTTACTTTTTATGTCTTGTTGTTATCTCTTAGAAGCCTGTTTCTTTCTAATGAGAAAGAGAAAAGGAGTAGATCCAGATGGCAGGGAAGTTATGGAGGAACTGGGAAGAGAAAAAGGAGGGGAAACTGTAATATAGATCTATTGCATATGAGGGAATCTATTCTTAATAAAAGGGAAGATAGAAAGAAAAACATGATAGGAAAGGAAAAGAAAAGAAAGACAAAAACAAACCCCATCTTTCTGTTGTCTATAAGAAACCAAGCTTTAAAGATAGATGCTACCTTAAAGTGAAGGGATATATTAAAAAAAAAAAAAAAAAAAGTTCTTCCCTCAAGTAGGGCCAGGAAGTAAACAGGAGTCACTATCCTATTATCTGACCAATTAGACTTCAAACTAAAACTAACCAGGAGAGATAACAAGGGATATTTCATTCTAATCAAGGAGACCATAAAGTAGGACATTGCTATTCTAAACATGCATGCACCAATTCTGGTGCACCTGATTTCACAAACAATGCTCTACTACATACTAAAGGCACAGATTAAACGGAGCCCAGGAAGACCGCTGATTTTATAACAGGTATCTGCAGAATATTCCACCCAAACACCAAGGAATACACATTCGACAGCAGCACGTGGCAGCCTCACTAAAACAGACAATATCCTGGTACAAAAAAAAAAAAAAAAAAAAAAAATCTCAAAACAATTCAGAAAAAAATAAAACAACTATGTGTCCTATCTGACCATGGTGTAATAAAACTTTAAATGAATGGTTCACAAACAATGCTCTACTACATACTAAAGGCACAGATTAAACGGAGCCCAGGAAGACCGCTGATTTTATAACAGGTATCTGCAGAATATTCCACCCAAACACCAAGGAATACACATTCGACAGCAGCACGTGGCAGCCTCACTAAAACAGACAATATCCTGGTACAAAAAAAAAAAAAAAAAAAAAAATATCTCAAACAATTCAGAAAAAAATGAACTAACTATGTGTCCTATCTGACCATGGTGTAATAAAACTTTAAATGAATGGTCAGCAAACAAATCTCTGTTAAATATACAAACTCATAGAGATTAAACAACTCTCAACTAAATGATTTGTAGGTCAATGAAGAATTCAAGAAAGAGGTTTTAAAATTCTGAGAATTAAATGAAAATAAAAACTCAAGGCAACAAACCTCTGAGACATATAAGCCTACATTAGAAAACGTTAGGAAAAAGCACAAATGAACAGCTTACGGCAATTCAAAAATTTAGCAAAACAAGAATAAACCACATCCATCCAAATCTAGTAAAGGGCAAGAAATGATAAAAACAAAAAAAGCAAAAATTAATGAAAATGAAACAGAAAAACAACATGAAAAATCAAAAATCTAAGAGCTGATTCTTTTGGGAAGATAAACAATATTGAAAGACCCTTAGCCCAATTAACCAAAAGAAAGAAAGAGGACTCACATTAACAGAATCAGAAATGAACAGGGAAACATTACAATAAACACAGAAGAAATACAAAATATTATAAGGGAATACTTTAAAAGCCTGAATTGCTATTAAATTACAAAATCTAAAAGAAATGGATAAATTCTAGAATCATTCAGACCACCAAAGCTAGATCAAGATGAGATCAGCAACTTAAATGACCCATAATAAATGAGGAGATAAAAACAATAACAAAAAGGTTTATTGAAAGGTTTGGCTGAAAAGGTTAAGATGGATTGACAACAGAATTCTACCAGATTCTCAGAGAAGATCTACAGCCAATACTTCTTAAATTAGGCACAAAAATAGAAACAGGATGCATTCTTCCCAAGTCCTTCTATGAGACTAGAATAACTCTAATACTAAAACTGGGTGATGATACATACATACATACATACAAAAAGAAAGAAAGAAAGAAAGAAAGAAAGAAAGAAAGAAAGAAAGAAAGAAAGAAAGAAAGAAAGAAAGAACAAAGAAAGAAACAAAGAAAGGAGGGAGGGAGGGAGGGAGGGAGGG